>NC_133532.1:11451960-11592590 GCF_048544455.1 Silene latifolia
ATCATTTTCATCAAAAAGAAATTATTATAATTTTTTTTTTAAATTTAAAAACAACCCGTGCATTTTGTGCACGGGATAAAACTAGTTGCTCTATTATACTTTTGAGAGTTTTGGTAAGGATTTGCTCTCTTATCCATAGTTGTCGAGTTTAAGAGTTAAAAATGTAGTTGTGTTAGGCCCTGTTCTTTTGGACTTAAAGTTGCTGAACTTAACTTAATTTTTCTGAACTTAACTTAATTTTGCTGAACTTAACTTAATTTTGCTGAATTTTTCTGAACTTAATTTTGCTGAACTTAATTTTGCTGAATTTTTCTGAACTTAATTTTGCTGAACTTAATTTTGTTGAATTTAACTTATAATTGCTTAACTTTCTGAATTAAAAGAATTTTATTTAAATTAACTTAATTTAATTTCTTAACTACTACTACTACTACTACTACTACTACTACTACTAATAATAATAATAATAATAATAATAATAATAAAGAAATATAACTTAAAAACACAAGACACAAGTAAAGATAATAAAATACTTTCTTTATATAAATTAATATGTTCGTACACATTACCTAATCTTACACCTTATACTAAAAGTGTGAGCACCATATTACTATTCACTAATGAATAGTAACTTGTATAATGAATAGTGTCAAAGTCTTGGGTTGAGCTGGTTTGTGCGGGTTTGAAGCGTCAATGATTTGGGCCTAACTACAATCTACATACAACAATGCTTAAGCCCTTTTTTTTTTTAAAAAAAAAAAATTGTTTCTGCTACTTGATTTTCATCTATCCACGTCTTCCATTCTCAACCTCTCAACCCCCTCATATTCTCTTCTTTGCTCTCTCTACAGTCTACACCCCCTCCGTCTCATTCATCATCTCCCTTCATCCATCATTCATTTTCTTTCACCAATTCATCTCACCATCAACTTCGTTCTTCATCTTTGCTTCTCAAACTACCAACAACAAGACACCTTTTCATTTCCCTTGAGTAAGTCGTATTTATTTCTCATATTGTTGTTTATTTAGACGGTTGATTGGTTTTATTGTTTGTTTGTGGATTAGTTATGGTTTTTTATTAGTTTTTGGATTAATTACCAGGTAACAATAGTTTTTTAGGTGAGTAAGTTGAATAATTTCTGGAATTTTGCAACATTTTCTGGGTGATTTGGGGATTAATTGCAATATATGTATGATCTGATGCAATGTTGAAGATTTGGGTGTTTTTTATTTTATCATTTGTTTTGCTGAAATATGTAATTGAGACCGTCTGTCAATAAATGTAATCGTAGATGAAATGGTGTGTGTAGAAATTCTCAACCTCTTATGGCCGAAATTTATTGCTATAGTTTGTATGTTTGTCAGAATTTTGTTATGTGTTGAGAGTTATTTGTGATGAAATGGTTTCTCTTGTGCTATTTCTGACAGGTGGTACAAAGTAGGGTTGAGTTACTAAAGTAAAGGTTCAATCTTTTGGAAGCTTGTCTGTTCTTGTGAAGTTTGGAGGCTCTTTATTTGGAGGTATAGTTCTTTCTAAAGAGGGTTTTTTTGCGGGATATGTTCTTGATACAAAATGAAGATGCTGGTGAATATTGTAGATTTTTGTTTTAGATATAGACAGGGTGAGGCAAATGCATTAGCTCAGAAAGTATGGTGTCATGTTAGTCACGATAACGGATAAGGTAATTTATGAATGTAATCGTGGATCTTATATTACTATTATGGAAAACGGTACATCACTGATCGAGGCTATTTATTTATTGAAAGATTTGTGATTGTCAATTTTATGTTGTGAAGTTTGAGATGTTTCCCTCCTTTGTTTATGGACTAATTTACGATCTAGCTCTTTAGTTACCATACTCGCAATCACAATGCCGCTTTTTGAAAGAACATTTTCATTCATCTCTGTTTTTTTAAGAGTAATGCTTGAGCTTCAACGCATACGCATCTTGCATTCGGGTCCCTTTGTTAGAAATACTCGTAAGTTGGATTCATATGATGCTCTAAATTGGATTACGTTGAGTTAGCATTCATTTATTAGGAAATTCAAAAGAGGGGTGTTTTTGTTTCTTATATTGTCATATTACTCGTATAATTTTTGCCTTGATGGATATAATGTTCTGGAAGTTTGAGCACGCCTTACCTTTCAGAGCGTTAAATCCATGCTATTCGAACACATGCACATTTTTAACTATAGTTGCTGTTTTGGAAAAGAATAAAATCACATTTGACGTAAACCTTTGTTTCTTTGATCCTCCGTTTTGACTTACAATGCACTTTCAAGGATAATCCTTTGCCATTGTCGAAGAGACATTTGCTGCAATCCACATTTGTCCTGTGTTTTTTTAGCCATGGTTATCTTTCCTAAGGTCTAGCACTTACCACTTGTCTATACTTAATGACATTGGACACTATTTTGTTTGTCAATACTCAAAAGGGATATGCAAATAGTTTGCAAATTGTTACTTAGTTCATTCGTATCGCTGGTTGAACTCGCTCGACTTTTTTTTTTGTGTTTTAATTAACTCATTATTATTATTATCATCATTATCATCATCATCATCATCATCATCATCATCATCGCTTGCTGATATACCTCTGATCTACTTTAAGCTGCCTTGGATTTGATCTTACATTGTCTGATCTCAAGAAATCTATTTGATGTCTCGCCTACCAATTTTATTATTTTTATCTGTTATGTGTTGTCATTGTTGTTTTTTGGTTTTTTGTTGCTGGTGATGGCGGGACTGGAATCGACCGCCATTCCCACTCCTCAGTCTTTATGTTCAGAAGTTCCCAGTTTATTAAGTTGGATTCATAGATTCTTAATTGTACTTTCTCGCCTTTAAAAAAAATGTGAAATGTGCTACTTGGTGGAAAATAAAGACCGCTAAGCATGTTGATTAAGCTTCTTACTTGGTAAGTTGAATATTTTTGGTTATTGGCGTAAGACTGTAATGAGTATGGAAGATGGAGAAAATTCAAGATAAAATGGGAGAGTTTAGGGGAAAAAACATTCTTGTATGCTAATTGATACTAATTCTTTGACCCTGGCTCTATAAGCCTTAAGATATAACTCTAAAGATGTAACTATCTGCCCGCCATAATCAACAATGTCAACATTGAATTGACATCCATAAATGGGAGAGAGGCTATATTCGGTTTTTGTTCATTGTGAGGGAGGGGATGGTGGGAGAATGAGAGTGTAAAATGAGAGAGAGAGAGAGAGAGAGAGAGAGAGAGAGAGAGAGAGAGAGAGAGAGAGAGAGAGAGAGAGAGAGAGAGAGAGCGCTTTATATTTTGGTCAGGTGAGAGAGAGAGAGCTTTATATTTTGGTCAGGTTAGATTGCTTTCTCATGTATGATTCTTACTCTCTTGTAGTCCGAACCATGTCATACAGTGGATGTCGAAGCCTTTACCTATACCATGGATTTGTTTAATCAGTTTCATAATAAGGTTTGTTTCTTTTTTGTTGTTTAAGCCGATGTGTCATTTTCATACTAAGGTTGGTTGTGAAATTCGTTAATGAAACGTCTCTTATTCACAAAACATCTATCAATAACTCAAGCTTATAAGCGATGTGTTGTATATGAAGCCCTCTACTTAATAGTAGTAGCAGCATTAGCATTCGTAGTAGTAGACTTGATAGTAGAAACCAAGTTGGTTGGATTTGCTTCTGGAATTTAAAAAAGGCGATAAAGATCACAATAATAACTAAGGTAGCTCACATATTTTTGATGTATGGCCAATTCAGGAGCTATAGCAGCTCAGCTCGTGTGTATTTTTTCATGTTAACTATGTGGTGAGACGGACACTGAGAATTCACCAGTTTGTAATATACTAATTCAGGTCATTAGAAGTACACTTCAGACTTCAGTGCCATAGCTGTGTGGCAATAATGCTTTTGGATATAAGCTTGATCAGCGAGCAGAAAAGAAGATCTGATTCGCTCTTACATCGTTTGAATGTTGAATTGAACAATTGTGATGTTACAGTCTTTTAGCTTGATGCGTAAGATATTTTAGTGTGCAATTTGGTACAAGAGCTATTTGCGTGTAAGATGTAGTCCAATATGATATGATGGCTTATGAGAAAATACTTTTGGCAGTGTAGGTGCTACTCTAATCTTAGGTGATGGGCTTTACATTAGAGGTTTATTTGGGTTATTCTTTATGAGGGCGAGCCAAATATTTTTCAAGGAACTGTAATGAAACTTTGCTCTTAAAGGTTTGAGTTGGAGAACGGGATCCATCAATTTTTTTCGTGCGGTAGTTAAATATTCTGTTTCAATGCCGATTCAACAATGAACGGTCCTTGTTAACTTTATAAAAATACGTTATTGCTTATATTCTCTGATAGCTCATGACTTTGAATTACTTGTATAAGGTTACTGATGGGGCATATTCTGCACCCGCTGATCAGTCAACATATTGAGCAAGGTCAAAGATATCCACAGCAAGTCAACGGCTTAGACAACCCCCTAACCGACGCGACTGTCGGCTGTCTCTTGGGTCTCGGGCCGGGACAACTAGCCGGTAGGGGCACATATCCGCGAACTCATATCCAAGACCCCTCGGCGAGTCAACAGGCCCGCCGGCCTGCCATGGGTCCCTCGGCCGAGGGTAGATCAGTCTTTCCACCTGCTAGCCACTTGGCCACTTGGCCACTACGTGACAAAAGGTGAAAGTCTATAAATACTCCTCAACTCTCATTGAGGAGGAGATCCACAATTTAACCTAAGAATCACTATTCATCTGGTAATATCTTCCTTATCTCTCTACAATATATACTTCACCAAGTAACAACAACTTATCTCTCTAAGTTTACTGACTTGAGCGTCGGAGTGAGTTCGCTCGGTCCAAAGCCGAGCCCTCAGTTTGTTCATCGTTTCAGGAGACCGCAAGGAGGATTCAACTAAAGACGTCATTCTATAAGCACGGGTGGTAACAAATAACTGCTCTGGAATTACACCCGGAACAATTGGCGCCGTCTGTCGGGTAGACGCCACGACAATCACTATAAGGAAGCAGACGTCATGGGAACGTTAAACACAGTTGAGATACGCATTCTAACTGCCTCGGTCAGGCCGAGGTAGAAACAAAAGAAGTGCTCAATTAATAACGTAAGAAGACAACTCAGACGAAGACAAGAAAAGACCTCGGCCAAGCCAGAGGCAAAATAAGCAAACTCTTATTAAAAATGATAACAGGTTACAAGGAGAATACAGACGACGGCCGTCCCCATAAGGATAAGCCAAAACACAACCTACCAAAGTTGTACAAAATACAAGGAAAAGAAAAGCAAAAGGTTACAAACATATCATTTGAAGCGCCAAAAATGGCAGGGAGGGAAGGCTTAATAATTGGCTCCCGAACAGCTGAAGCCGTCCGAGACGCCGGTGAGCCTCGGTGACGACGCCCGTCTCCCTATGCCTGTTCGCTTGCCATCGGCGGCGTTAACGATCGTCTTTGATGGGCGACCCGAGCTGTCTTCGCAGTCTTAGCTTTCTCGCGGCCTCGGCCTCGGCTTTCTTGGCGGCCTCGGCCTCGGCGGCCTCAAATGCCTTCATCCTCTCGGCTTCCTCTTTGGCCGCCTTAGCCTCCTCAAAGCAAGGGCGCCTTCTCCGCGCCGCCTCTTCCTCCTTCTTCACCCTTACCTCCTCCTTGGCCTTCTCCTCCGCGGCTTTCTCCTTAGCTTCGAGCTTATCATCAAACGACTCGTCAAATTTGTCCCACGGAAAGGAGCCATCAAGAGGGAAGAGCTCCCTAATCACTTCCCCGGCGGCTTCTTCGGCCAGTCCGTGATTGGGCGCACATGTTAGGGAGGATAACGGTTTGGAGCGTCTCAATATCCTCCTCCCTTTGGGTGATGATAGCATCCTTGTTCCGAACCACCTTCCCCCGGACCCGGAACAAGCCCCTAAACTCGTCCCTCTCTGCGTACGGTAAAGGTCGGCGTGCTTCGAACAAGGTCACGCATCTCCAAAGCGGAATTAACGACTTCGGCCGCCGCGGCCTCGGCCTTGGCTCTCTCGGCAAGAAGGACTTCCTTTTCGTCGTCCTCCCGAGTTTTCTCTCGCACGGATCGCCTCTTCGCCCTCGCCTTGGCCCTCTTAGCCTCCTTGTTCGCCACGTCGAGTTCCACCTTAGCCGCTCGAGCTGTGGGGCGGCTTCACCATGGTCTTCTCTTGCTCCATAATGTGGGAGCCATTAGTGAGTCCATTTCGCCCGACCTCTTGCATATTCTCATCCCCTCGCCACAAGCTCGGTGGGGAAACCTTCCGAGTAGGGAATCGACGGTGACATTTCTATCACCCGCCTTCTCAGGTTGCTTCTCTAATTGCCGCACAGTGAGAACGGCGGCTGCTCGACGGTTGATCTACAAAAAAAAAAAAAAAAAAAAATCAATTAAAACATCCGTGTCGGTATACATGGACATATCGGAGAGCTTGTCATCGAAACGCCTAATGAACCGGCTAAGTCCGAGCCACAGGATATATCTGTACCATGCTTGGCCTTCTTGCTCGGAGGACGCATCTCTCGCCGCGCGATTCTGCGAGCGAGCAGACGAAGCATCGCAGCGGGGGTGGGCTCTTTCCTTTTACGGACAAGGGGAGATCCCTCCGCATCGGAGTCCCCCCATCGGTAATGTCAACGATCTCCACCGTCTCCTTCGGGACTGAAGGGATGGAAGGTGGAACGGATGTCGACGCCGTCGCCGCCGAAGACTTTGTTTTCCGCGTTCGGCGCGGCATGTTACTAGCAACCTTCGCCAGGCCGCCTCCACATTCGGGCCTTTCACCGTGGCCGATCCATCGGATCATTCGGCGACGTCTGCGATCACGGGCGAGCCTTAGGGTGAAAATCAAAACGGTCTTATCCTTGTGCGGCCCCATTCTCCCTGGAGGATATCCTCGAGTGTCCGGTCCAAAGTGGTCTCGCAAAAGAAACAAAGCGAGTTAGGTAGAAGTAAATCGAAATTCAAGAAATGCGAAACATGGAGAGCCAAGATGGGCCTCACACCGACCCCACTCACCCCGTGCTAGGGCCGGTATGAGGCCGCGATGCTGAGCAGCTCATCCTGAAGAATGATCTGCGTTGGGGGAATCCATCTCTTCGGCACCCCACTCTTGTCCGCCTCAAAAGCCTCATCGCCACCTCTCATCCCCATTAAGAGGGACCTTGTCGGCGTCCATCTTAAGCTTATTCCGGGTGACCCATTTATCATGCTCCGCCTTAGTCTCGCACCGCAAGTTAACTTCGTGCTGGAAGGACCGGGGCAGCGGATAGTCATCCGGCACCTCAACGTACACCCACCGATCTTTCCAGTCTTTGCAAGAAGTAAGCTTATCCATGGAGACGTAACCCGACTCCATTTGCACGCTGTACCATCCGACGCAACCGGGGAATGACGGTCGAAGGTGGTGAAGCCGACGGAATAAATTAACCGTTGGGACCTCCCCCTTGAAGAGACAGAGCCAGACAAAGCCGACTATGGTCTTAATAGCCAACGGGTGCAGTTGGGCAACGGCGACATTCATGGCCCTAATGATGGCCATAACATAGTCATTCAACGGAAATCGGAGCCCGTACTCCGAGTGCCGGATGTATACGCCGGTGCAACCCGGTGGAGGGCAACAAACGGCCTGACCCTCCTCAGGGATAACAATTTTGTATCCCCTGCCAAAGAAGAAATGGCCTTCGAAAAATGTCTCGCCGGAACAACTGGCGAACTTATGGGTCCAAGCACGGTCAAGGCGGACCTTACAGGCCTCGCCGTGATCCATGATGAACTGCCTCTCAACACCAGAAGGAATCCTTTCCTCACCGTCATCATCAAAGTCTTCATCAGCTTCATCATCGTCCTCCCAACCCTCCAGAACGTTTGGGTCAACTTCGGGAGAAGGCGACCTAGGACCCCCGGACCTTAGCGGGACGGCGGCCAGTGCCTCCTCTTCGTCAAGACGCGACGGGGAACCCCCCGGCGCACGGTTACTAGGACCGGCATCAGCGAAGACATGATTCACAAAAACTTAACAATGAAAAAGTTAAAAATTTGTTTGTTTACCTTGAAGAAAAATGCTACGCCGGAGTAATGATTCTCGAAAGCTAGAGAGAAGTTTCACAAAGAGGGCTAGAAAGAAGAAAATTTTTGAAAAAGTGAAATTGGTGCCCAATTTCGGGATTAACCGCCCTATTTATAGGGGAAGGCCCATGAAGAAGGACCAATCGGGGCACACCCATGAAACGTCGGCAATCAATGAACGACACGTGTCGGACATGCAACCACGGAATGTCAATCGTTGCAACAGTTGAACGTCAATCAATGCAACAGTGACCAAGCGTCTTCAACACGCCCCTTCAAATCTCTCTGCCTATTCATCTTCCTCAACAAATTCCTAAGTATCCGTTTCTCCGTCGGCCACATGATCAACCAAGCCGAAAAGCACCGCCGGGGGCAATCGAAACAACCGCACTCTCCACCCCGGTCTCAGCCAGCGTCATTGCCTTTTCCACATCGGATGTCCATTACACAACCATGTGGAGGGGGATATGGTACGGCCATAATACGATCAAGCCGAGGAAGAAGAAGCGGGCGAAAATTTTTACTTGCGCAGAATATACGCTCAACATACATCGGAGCCCATACCACGGCATAGACTACGCTGGGGCAAATTGATGGGGCATATTCGCACCCGACCACCAACATATTGAGCAAGGTCAAAGATATCCACAAGAAGTCAACGGCTTAGACAAACTTAATCGACGCACGACTGTCGGCTGTCTCTTGGGTCTCGGCTGGGACAACTAGCCAGCCGGGGCACATATCCGCGAACTCATATCCAAGACCCCTCGGCGGCGAGTCAACAGGGCCCGCCGGCCTTCCATGGGTCCCTCGGCCGAGGGTAGATCAGTCTTTCCACCTGCTAGCCACTTGGCCACTTGGCCACTACGTGACAAAAGGTGAAAGTTTATAAATACTCCTCAACTCTCATTGAGGAGGAGATCCACAATTTAACCTAAGAATCACTATTCATCTGGTAATATCTTCCTTATCTCTCTACAATATATACTTCATCAAGTAACAACAACTTATCTCTCTAAGTTTACTGACTTGAGCGTCGGAGTGAGTTCGCTCGGTCCAAAGCCGAGCCCTCAGTTTGTTCATCGTTTCAGGAGACCGCAAGGAGGATTCAACTAAAGACGTCATTCTACAAGCACGGGTGGTAACAAATAACTGCTCTGGAATTACACCCGGAACAGTTACTTATACTCTTTACGATAAATGATTTATAACTCAGTATTCCATGAATAAGTCCAGGCTATCTACTGACTTGAAATCTAAGTATGATGAGAAATGAAAATGCAGATAATGTAGCCTATATGTCTGAAGTGGAGTTAAATTCTTATTGTGGTGCACTTTGTAGTTAACATTTGAAACTTCTAAAAATCATGTAACTTATCTCTTTGTTACCTGTTTTGACTATTGGATAGGCTTATGCTGACGTACAAAATGGTTGACTAATGCAAATGATTGTCTAATGAACATGGTCATTGTAAAATAGTTGAGTTTATCAGATGCTAAACATACGGGAATACGAGATGCTAACTGCATTAAAAGAGGAATTTGGCCATAAAAAAGAGAGAATATAAAATCGAAAGGAAAAAAAATGAAAACTATTAATAGATTGGAACAAAGGTGAGTAAACAAATGACCATGAACATGGTATCGAATACCAAGATGTAAAAAAGTCTCCATAAAATGATTAGTTACATGAGTAAGAGAGCCATTATTTTCAATGAGATAGGGGACTAAAATGTTACTGTAGAGAAGTGGAACATGAGCCGGTGTATTGCCCTTTAAATTTACCATCCTTCACGAGAACACCAAGTCGCTAACACATTACACTGAGGAAAACTTGTAAAGGTATTTGACGACGGACTCATATCCGATCTTGTCTATAATATGAGGCATGGGATTACCATGAGGAGGGAGGGGTAAGGGGAGGAGGAAGAGAAATAGTAGGAGGAGAGGAAAAGGAGAATGTAGATAGGGGAAGAGGAAAAGGATAAAGGTCGGGAAAGGTATTGAGGGGACATAAGAAGAGGCAGGAAAAGGGAAATGAAAGAATGTGAACGATAAGACGAGGAACTAAACTAAAACTTAGCTGAAAACGTTTTTGCTAAGGGAAAGAGGGAGGATGACGAGGAGAAAGAGAAAGGGGAAGATAATGACCAATAACTTGAGAATAAATGGGAGGAGGAGTAATATGAGAGAAAGTTGAGAAAAAAATGTAGGATATGTAAGAAGACGAAGGCGGATAGGGAAGGGGTAGGGGATAAGGAAGAGGAAAAGAAATGAGGAGGACCATGAGGCAGAAAAGGGGAGGAGGAGGAGGTGGTTGAGTAAGTAATGACATTTAATAACGTTGAAGAGAAATTGGAGGATAAAGGAGAGGGGAAGAGGAGGAGGAGGGATTAGAGAAATAAGAGGAGGATTGGAGGAATGATAACAAGTTTATTTGGGTAGTGTATGTAGATAAACCTACGTTTTAAGTGAAACTATTTAAATTTTCTGAAAAACCGTGTTAAAGAATGTGTAGTTGGACAGAGTCAGGTATATGTGTTTACGTTACTTCGTAACCTACAACACAATACTAATGTTTTATGTATTCCATGTTGTTGTGTTATTTAACAATTAATCAGCTAAGCAAAAGACGTGGTTATATTCGGATATTCATGCTCTTAACAAAGTTGAATACTAATTATTTACGAATGGTTGCAAAACAATGTAACAACAAGAGTTTCATTGTGATCGACACTCAACAAGTACAGACAGCCCCGAACCCAATAAAAATACGCTAGCATACATATGAAATGTGAAAAGTAAAAATATCTTGGGGACCATGCCCAAAAAAACATGGTAAACTAACTAGTACATAAAAATAAAAAGTAAATCACATTTGACTTTTTTTTTCTTCTAATCATCTAGTTCCATATTATCATCTTCCTCGTCACTTTCTTCATCTTCATTTGAGCTCACCCCGTCAAATCCATTGCCTCGTCAAATGTTTTTGACTATGTTATTTCGCACCTTGTACATAGCTTTTTTCCGCTTCTTATCAAACATGCCTGAATCTGTTGTCCCTAGAACGTTCTCATATTGAATAACAGGTATCCCAACAGTGTGCATCCGTGTAAAATTATGAAGTGTGAAAGTAGAAACAATAATGGACATTTGATACTTATGTGACATTTGAGGCGTAACTTTTAACATCTTCCACCTTTTTTTCAATTGACCAAATGCCATTTCAACTTTCGTTCCCAATGACGAATGTTGGTAATTAAAAATGCTCTAACATTCCTTCGGGCGGTCTATGTTTAAATTCGGGCATATGACATATTGACATCTAAGATTTGCTTTTTTATCACTAATAGGAGACCAAATATCCTATTGTATTCGGGGTTGAAATAAATACCCTTTTTTTTGAAAAAATATAGAATAATAATTAATTTCGGATTGTTTATACAATCGATTTGAACGAAAATTGTAGCTTTTTTTTAAAACTCGTCAATATTATGAAACTTATAATTTTGCTTAACTTTTCTGAACTTAATTTTGTTGAACTTAATTTTGCTGAACTTTTCTGAACTTAATTTTGCTGAACTTAACTTAACTTATAGGAGCTGAACTTTTCTGAACTTAACTTAATTTTGCTGAACTTAACTTAAAGAAAGTGACTTTAAGTCCAAAAGAATAGGGCCTTAAAATTCAATACACTAGGTAACTCATACGGCCTTTCAGATAATCACTTAATTGATCATTGATAATTTTCGAATCAGTAAAAAAACTTATTCTAAATCTAAATACGAAAATCCTACATAGAACCATTCTCGATAATTTCCGACTCCATCATAAAAGAAACCTTTCTACTCACTCTTCAATAATTTTCACCTTCCCATTAATAATTCAACAGTCGTTTTTATTGGCAGTTGTAACCATAATACACAGTATCTGCCTTACAATCTGAACAAACAAACTACCCAAAATGTGACCAAATCTTACTGTTGTTTCCCACCAAAATCTCTGTTTTCTTCATTTCTTCAACATACTAGTTGTTGGGCAATAATTATGCAGCTCAAGTTATTATTATTTTCTCCTAACATTTTAAATTTAAAGGGTTTGGTTCAATCACTCAAAACCTTAAGAAAAGGTTCAATTCTGAATATTTATTTATTTTCATTTTGATCATGAAAATGTTGATTTGTTTATTTTTTTTTGGCATTGTTCTGCAGGCAGAGATTATGATGAAAGGATCCTTTGTTTATCCTGGATTTGACAATGAGAACAACGGGGACGATAACAACAACGATGAGTTTGATCCTCGGACCGACTTTTCACAGGTGCATTTTTCGCGAAACTTAAAATTAACTCCTAATTATCGTTTACAATACATAGTTCTTATTTGAGATCGTTTTAAGCTTATGAAACACTTATTTACAATTTCCATGTTACGTGGTTCATTTAATATTGGTTACAGTATAATATAATGACTAGGTTGTGAGCTAGACGGTTTTAAGCATAACTAGCTCATCAGATAAGCAGACAGGATCCATTTAACTTGTTATGTTTCGGTATGCCGGTCTGTCCATCACGTAAAATACCCTGTATGTATGTTTTATGCAAAATCTTGGGTACATAATAAGATGTTTTGACTTTTGACGCGTTGATAAATTTAAATTTTGTCTTAACAGGATATGTAAAATCTTAAGACGATCTTATTGAACAATCGGACTATATACATACATAAGTTTTTGAATAGTCCATATGAGAAGATACCTACCTCTTTAAATCCTAAGACGGTCTTATCCAACAATCTTACGAGTTTTTGACAAATCTCTATGACCAGTTTTTCAGTCAGGACAAGGAAAACCCAATACCACAAATCGGACAAAAACAAGTTATTATCGATCAGGAGTTCGAGCTAAAAAAGAGCAAGAAATCGTGGAAAACGGTTTTGTTTTCGTTTTGGAAATCGCCATCAGACAAGAAATGTATGAAGCCTTCTAAAGAAACATCAAGTAACGTCCATGCAACACACACTAAGCCACAAGGTTATGTTTCAAGCCCACTTTATAATCCCGGCCATGTTGCGACTACCTCAAGCGGCTGGAGCAGACACCGTCTTTCGGGGTCTGGGTCTCTCATGGGGTTGTTTCAGCCTAAGAAAAGGGAGGAGAATGAGATACCATATGTTAGTCTTAACAAACCCACACAGGATGGCAGAGTTTATGGTCCTGTTTATTTGGTCTCTTAACTAATTTTTATGGAGTAGTTAGTTTGATAGGGTTATACTTCAGATTCTGTACTAGGAATACAGTAACTGTCTTAGCTTAGTGATTAAGACCAAGTATCGTGAGTCATGACCATAGGTCATATATATGTTCAAATTCTCCTTTCTTATATGTTGTACTGGTCTTGCGCCTCATTTGACTACGAAAAAATATTCTGTACTAGGCATATATGCCAGATTGGCTTGGACAGAACCTAAATTATCGAAGATGTTTTAGTCGATTGATTGAGATGAGGTAGTGTGGTCGATGGTCCTCGTTCTCTTACTTAGACATACCATGACATAGTATTGTAATTTGTAATGAATTTATAAAATGTTATCACGACTATATAATAAAAGTAGTAGTGACATCATTTGTGACTTAATAATAGGGGTTTTTCTAATGTGTGCCCTTATGGCACATGTTAATAATCCAAAAAAAGAAAGATTGTTGAGAATATTTCACTAATTATGGTAAATGTGAGTTTGTGTATCAATCATTATTGATATATTCTCAACAATCTTTCTTTTTTTTAGATTATTAAGGACACACGTTAGAAAAACCATAATAATAATAATAATAATAATAATAATAATAATAATAATAATAATAATAATAATAATAATAATCATCGATGACTTAGTGACCCATTCAACACAAAAATGAAAATTCTGATTTAAGAATAATTAAGTGTATCTAATCTCAAGTTATTTGACTACATATAATTTGATCAATCATTTTAACCATCATTATCATGGAACTAAATTATAAAGTAATCAAAAGATTTGTGTTTCAAATAATTGGGTTTGTAAATTAGTGCGAACCCGACTATTTATTTACCTATTCCATTTTACGAGTAAATTGACATCAACGAGACTATTGTCCCACTTACCCTCCTTCAAATACAATCATATAAATGGTCTCGTCTTTTCTTGATTTTTGTAAAAAGTAAAGGTAAATAAATGAAACGAAGAGGGTAGTATCTAATCTATTTGTCTCGTTCTCAATGCTCTTTTGGTCATTTTCATAGTCTATGTGGATCATTATCCGGGAGCTTAAGAGACGTACGTGCTTCTCATACTTGCTGATGAAACAAGTCACATTTTTATATGCTCCACAAGCAACTTATTGTTGCATAACGAATACAAGGTTCGTCAATGTACAAAAATTCGTTTGGTCCATGGCCGGAAAAGAAAATTTTGTATGACCTATGATGAAAAAATACGTTCGGAGTTGAACGGATTGCAGAGTACTTATTTCTCCCTAATATACGGAGTTATATATAACCTATAACTACATACGAATATGAAATAGATTAAGTAAATAACAAATTTAAAAGTATGCAATATGGTGATATATATTCCACGAAATTTCCAATTCTTTGGTTTAAATTGAAATGCTGAAATATCGTGTTATATTAAATACGAGATATGCAACCAAAGTAAGTGTCGAAATAGCGCAGATTACAGGTGATAGTGACCAACAAGCCTTAGCTTAAAACTTCTCTACATTATCATGTACACACTTGGGGATATCTATTACAAAGTTTTTGTAAACTCTTGCATAATTTATATTTATCACACAAGAAAATAAAAGAATGAATTTGAATAAAGAACCTACAAGGGAGGGGTTATCTCCATGAAAAACCACCAATCCCTAATCAATCACAATTCAAATTAATGAACTATATATACATACACTTAATATAGATATAAAAAAATCAACAAATTGTTTTTTTAATATTCACACTTATTTCTAATATGGTTTAGACTTGCTCAACATTACTTGAGCTAGAGCTACTAGCCCAAGGAGCCAAACTCTTCCCTCTACTCAACAACCTCTTCAAAGACCTTAACCTCGACATCACCGGAGTTTTCGCTTCCTCCTCTCGAAACTCAGCACTAGAAAGCGGCGATGAGAAGCATTCATGACATAAATCACTTGGTATCTCAATCACAAGTTCATCCCTTTGACCATTAACACCATTGTTGTTACTTGAGGAAGATGTTGAGGTAGAAGTAGCAACATTATTATTTGTAGCTTCCCCTAGTGATCTAACTTGAACTTCATCACCCCAATAAAGGACATTTGTCGGATAACTTATCGCTACTGAAGCATGAGAACCACCCTCATGATCTGAGTCTGAATCTGAGTTCGAGTCTGAATCTGAGTCTGAGTCTGTGTCTGATATAACTCGAGTAACATCAACTTCTTCGGATTCTTGAACCGAATCATTTGATTGTTTTGGAGAGGAAGACACAAGATTCCTACAAAGTGGACATGTTGAATGAGACTTAAACCACATATCAATACACTCCACATGAAATCCATGATTGCATTTTGGCAAAAGCCTAACTTTTTCCCCTAGAGATATTTCACTTAAACAAACTGAACACTCCAACCCTTCCTTAAACTCTTTAGGATCATACACCACCAAGGGCAATGTCCTTAAAGTAACCCGGTCTAGTCCTCGCCTCCTCGTGACCGCTTGGGCAGCCGGTGTCACTTGACGGGCAGCACGCCGGCGCCATGACACCACAGAAGGGTCCTCAGTTCTTGACCAATACCATCTAATATAGAGGGATAGGAAGAAACAAAAGGCTAGAACAAAAAACAGGACAACTAAGGCTATGATTATGCTATCCAATGATACATGGTTTGGTTTTGAAGCCATTGATGTTGGTGATGGATAATAAACATAAGTTGCATCACTATTATCACCCATTATTCTTCTTTAATTTGATACAACTTTTTTGTCACAATTTCACAACTTTTTGAGATTTTGAGGAGAACCCAATTGAGAACTTTTATTGTTTATCAAAACCCACAAAGGAATTTTTATGATTTTGAAATTTTATGATGTAATAATATTTTTAGACCAAGTTATATGTATATATATGAAGGAATTGTTTCAAGAAGTACAAGTTGGACCAAAAGTGTCAAAATGAATATTTTTCTTGGGAAATTTCTAAGCAATAATGAGAACGACGACAACGACGGCAACAATGAGTTTGATCCTCGGACCGACTTTTCACAGGTGCATTTTCCGTCAAACTTAATTTAACTCCCAGTTATTGATAAAAAGTTGCACTAAAAATGTTGATAGTAAAAAAATTCTAAAAATAAATCATTAATTTATCGGTAAAAAGAAATTTTTTATTAAAATATTCATTTTATGACTTTTTACAATTTTAATTATAATTGCTCAAATCAAATTAAGTGATGAGAAACATAAAAAAAAAGTGAGTTGTCAATTTAAAATCCATAAATAATTCGGAGCACACTAATTTTATTTTTATTTTTATAAATACTGTGCATATGTTGCACGAGATCTAAACTAGTTGCATACTAGATAATATGAACAAACGCAAACCATAAGCTGATTCTAGTGCTGCAAGCGTAATAATAGTAACCTTTTTTTTACTATTAACATTTTTTATGCAACTTCTTATCAACAAAATTCTTTTTTGAGATCGTCTTAAGCTTATGAAACACTATTTACGATTTCCACAATATGTGGTTCATTTAATATTAGCTATAAGTTGATAATGACCACGCTGTAAGCTAGACAGTTTTAAGCAAGACTAGCTGTAACTTAGCTTCTTATGTTTTGGTATGCTGTTCATGGACTGATGAGTGATGACCCATTAGATTCCGGCCTGTCCATCTCGTAAAACACAAATTCTCATTATAGACAGGAGATATCCGTCTATCGTTATAGACGGGCTAAATATCCACCCACTTCAAGCTTATGACAAGCAACAAGTTACATGGTGGAGCCCAAAAATGTCACAACCCGTCTTTCACTTTAGACGAATATATAAGCCAAGCTAGTATCTAATTACCTCTATGTTTTAGGCAAATTCTCGGCTAGAGAGTTTTTGACGGGTTGATGAATTTCTTAAAACCACCTCATCAAATCGTAAGACGATCTTATTCAATAATAATGGTACGGAGTAGTATATATATATATATCTACATGGAGTATAAGTTTTTGACTCATCTCTATAAGCAGTTTGTGGAAGAGGCGAAAAGACAAGCTAGGCAAGACAACGAAAACCCAATACCACAAATCGGACAAAAACAAGTTATTATCGATCAGGAGATCGAGATAAAAAAAGAGCAAGAAATCGTGGAAAACTGTTCTGTTTTCATTTTGGAAATCGTCGTCATCAGCCAAGAAGTCTAAGAAGCCTTGTAAGGGAACATCAAGTGACGTCCATGCCGTACACACTAAGCCACAAGGTTATGTTTCGAGCCCACTTTACAATCCCGGGCATGTTGCGACTACCTCAAGCGGCTGGAGCAGACACCGTCTTTCGGGGTCTGGGTCTCTCATGGGGTTGTTTCAGCCTAAGAAAAGGGAGGAGAATGAGATACCATATGTTAGTCTTAACAAGCCTACAGAGGATGCCAGAGTTTATGGTCCTGTTTACTTGGTCTCTTAGACTAACTTTTAGTAGCACAAATTTAGTTTGAAGCGGTCTTAACTTAGTGATTAAGATGAAAATATTGTGATAATAGGTCACGAGTTTATATTGTACTGGTCTTGTGTCTTATTTGACAAAAAAAAAGAGATTGTGTACTAGGAATATGCCAGATTGGCTTGGACAGAACCTAAATTATCGAAGATGTCCTAGCTTAGTCGATTGATTGAGATGAAGTCGAGTGGTAGACTGGTAGATGGTCCTCGTTCGCTTAATTAGACATACCATTAATTTGTAATGAATTTATAAAATGTTATGGAGTACAAAATTATCACGACTATGTATACAATAAAAGTAGTATCGACATCATTTATGACTTAATATAATAATGATCGATGACTAGTGAGTACTGAGTAGTGACCCATTCAACACAAAAATAAAAATTTTGATTTTAAGAATAATTAAGTGTATCTATCTAATCTCAAGTTATTTGACTACATATAATTCGATCAATCATTTTATCATCATTATCATGGAACTAAATTATAAAGTAATCAAAAGATTTGTGTTTCAAATAATTGGGTTTGTAAATTAGTATTTTAGTTTATGGTATCTCAGTCATTTGTTTACTTTTTTATATTAGGAAAGTTTTTTACGAGTAATTTGACATTAACGAGACTATTGTCCACTTGCCGTCCTTCAAATACAATCATAAATGATCGCGTCTTTTCTTGATTTTTGTGTAAAAAGTAAAGGTAAATAAATGACGAAACGAAGAGAGTAGTATCTAATCTATTTGTCTCGTTCTCAATGCTCTTTTGGTCATTTTCATAGTCTATGTGGATCATTATCCGGGAGCTTAAGAGACGTACGTGCTTCTCATACTTGCTGATGAAACAAGTCACATTTTTACATACTCCACAAGCAATTTATCCGTTTATTGTTGCATAACGAATACAAGGTTCGTCAATGTACAAAAATTTGTTTGGTCCATGGCCGGAAAAGAAAATTTTGTATATATGACCTATGATGAAAAACTACGTTCGGAGTTGAACGGATTGCAGAAATGCAGAGTACTTATTTATCTCTAATATACGTAGTTATAACCTATAACTACATACGGAATACGAAATAGATTAAGTAAATAACAAATTTAAATGTATGCAATATAATTACTTACCCTTGAGTGTCAGATATGGTTATATATATTCCACGAAATTTTCAATTCTTTGGTTTAAATTGAAGTGCTGAAATGTCGTGTTATATTAAATACGAGATATGCAACTAAAGTAAAGTGTCGAAATAGCACAGATTACAGGTGATAGTGACCAACAAGCCTTAGCTTAAAACTTCTCTACATTATCATGTACACACTTGGGGATATCTATTACAAAGTTTTTGTAAACTCTTGCATAATTTATATTTATCACACAAGAAAATAAAAGAATGAAGTTTAATATAGAACCTACAAGGGAGGGGTTATGATCTCCATGAAAAACCACCATTAACCCTAATCAATCACAATTCAAATTAATGAACTATATATACATACACTTAATATAGATATAAAAAAATCAACAAATTGTTTTTTTAATATTCACACTTATTTCTAATATGGTTTAGACTTGCTCAACATTACTTGAGCTAGAGCTACTAGCCCAAGGAGCCAAGCTCTTCCCTCTACTCAACAACCTCTTCAAAGACCTCAACCTCGACATCACCGGAGTTTTCGCTTCCTCCTCTCGAAACTCAGCACTAGAAAGCGGCGATGAGAAGCATTCATCACATAAATCACTTGGTATCTCAATCACAAGTTCATCCCTTTGACTATTAACACCATTGTTGTTACTAGAGGAAGATGTTGAGGTAGAAGTAGCAACATTATTATTTGTAGCTTCCCCTAGTGACCTAACTTGAACTTCATCACCCCAATAAAGGACATTTGTAGGATAACTTATCGCGACTGAAGCATGAGAACCACCCTCATGATCTGAGTCTGAATCTGAGTTAGAGTCTGAATTATCTGAGTCTGAGTCTGTGTCTGATATAACTCGAGTAACATCAACTTCTTCAGATTCTTGAACCGAATCATTTGATTGTTTTGGAGAGGAAGCCACAAGATTCCTACAAAGTGGACATGTTGAATGAGACTTAAACCACATATCAATACACTCCACATGAAACCCATGATTGCATTTTGGCAATAACCTAACTTTTTCCCCTAGAGAAATTTCACTTAAACAAACTGAACACTCCAATCCTTCCTTAAAATCCTTAGGATCATACACCACCAAGGGCAATGTCCTTAAAGTGACCCGGTCTAGCCCTCGTCTCCTCGTGACCGCTTGGGCAGCCGGTGTCACTTGCCGGGCAGCACGCCGGCGCCATGACACCATTGAAGGGTCCTCAGTTCTTGACCAATACCATCTAATATAGAGGGATAGGAATAAACAAAATGCTAGAACAAAAAACAGGACAACTAAGGCTATGATTATGGTATACAATGATACATGGTTTGGTTTTGAAGCCATTGATGTTGGTGATGGGTAATAAACATAAGTTGCATCACTATTATCACCCATTCTTCTTCTTTAATTTGATACAACTTTTTTATCACAATTTCACAAAATTTTGAGATTTTGAGCACAACCCAATTGAGAACTTTTATTGTTTATCAAAACCCACAAAGGATTTTTTATGATTTTGAAATTTTATGATGTAATAATATTTTTAGACCAAGTTATATGTATATATATGAAGGAATTGTTTCAAGAAGTACAAGTTGGACCAAAAGTGTCAAAATGAATATTTTTCTTGGGAAATTTCTAAGCAATAATATGAAATATTCACTATTTATTTGAATTTTTGAAGTTTAAAATGGATTTTGGTAGGTAAAATAGCAAAGAAATGGGAAGGATAATGTAAGGTTTGAATAATATGGAAATAATGTTGTTGAATGAAGAAAAATGAGAAGCATTTAAACTAAGAAATTGATTGATAAATTAGGTGGAAGAGGAAAGAAAGGATGGAGAGGGACGTAAGGAAGGGTGTATGTTGATGTTGTTTAGAAGAAGTTGTACTAAGTTGATTCAATCAAACAAGAAACTCAAAGTAACTAGAATTCTGTTGACTATGACTTGGTCATATGATACATAAAGTGCATGAATGGAAGGCTAGAGTAGAATCTTATGCCTTGGTCTTGGTTCACTAGCCGCCAATTTGATTATTTTTTGGTTTTATAACTTCCTTGAGGGTTCATTTTGTCACTATAAGATCAATAGATCATATATTCTTGCCTTCCTAGTTAGTAGAGTCGTAGACGTGACCACTCTAGCTACTCGGCTTGGCATGGCATGCCAATTGGGTCATTGTCATGGCCCGTCTTAGTCGTTGGGTGACTTGACTCGTCATGTCGTTGAAAGGGTCGATTTAAGGGTGATCTTTCCCGACCCAACCCCCGAAAAGCAAAAAAAGGAGTGAAAGTTTTGGCCCGAGTCATCATTTATCCAGTTTAGCTTAACCTAACCACACGCCAGTTCAGGGTTGGGTAGGCCAACCCTACTTGTCTTTGGGTCAACACGACCTAAACTTTGCCTGTGACCACCTCTAATTCTAGGTATGTAAAAATTTGATGAACTAAAACATGAAAATCTGGTGGGTATTATTTTGATGGATTTGTCTCCATAATTTTACCATGCTATGAGTTATGCACTAAGTTTATGTATTGCCCTCTTGTATTTGCCGATGGGAATTTTAGTTTCGTTCTTTCTTTATAATGCTACCTCAAATATTTATATTCTTCGTATTGAATTTTATATTATCATGGATGTCGAAATAACCTTGCTCGTCCTGGTCATGTAAGTCCAAATACGTATTCGTATCCGTATCTTTTAACGTTATTATGGTTTTCTTGAAGTTTTTTTTGGTGTAAAGGAAGTTACAGAGGTAATTTTGATGTTGACAAGATTTAAACTTAAGTCATGAGTATTAGTGTTCATAACTTCATCAACTAGGCCGATTGAAACCTGCATGATTTTCTTGAAGATAACTGCAACAGAGTTTTTATTAAATTCTGCATGTTTCATTGTTTTCTCATCTTATTGCAATCTCAACTGAATTCTAAATCAGTAAACCTACAATTGTTTTTTATAATCAATCTAGTGCATCAATGCATATACATAGGCCGAATCTTCACCTATCGAATATAAATGTAGTCACAAGTCACATTACTTCCAACCAAATAAAACACCTAATTATTTCCACATTTAAACACGCATGCAAAACCAGTTACACCAACTAGAGTGACTAGAACAGAGCCCATCCAAGAAAATATCCACCGATATCATTATATCAAGAATTTAGCGTATTTATTTACATATCGAATGTTAACTAACGACAAAATATATCGTTATCTTAACGTTTTTAGTTGCTTATTCAAGTCTGTAAACGTTTTTACTTCTTTTTAACTTTTGATTTCCTTCTAAGTTTCATTTCTTACCCAGCTAAAATTCTAGAACTCTCAAATTTATATCTCGCCCCAACTCGAACTCCTATGTTTCAATTTCAATTCCAAACATTTAAAAATTGAAAAGCAAAATGAAATTTTACGTGAATTCCAAACAATTTTCGATAGGGAAAAAGGAGGTGGGTCATCTTCAAATATGTTACTAGTGAGCTGTGATAGAAGTAGGCAGCACGCAAATCATTGGACTGACATTCCACAATACGATCCACAATCCATTTTAGCACGATACGAAACGCCATATGCCAAAGCTTGAGAAAGAAGATCGTGCCACCTGAGCACGACACGCTAGTACAAGTTCAAAATACAAAGATATAAAGCTAAAGTGAAAGTATTACTTGTATATGCTTAAGCACGGTATTATATGCCATGGGCCATGCGCTCTGCCTGAACCGTCATTTCCATTTCAACAGCACGACAGGAAGCCCACTTTTTCATGCATGACCCGTGCCCTTTTCTTCTCGGAACTTGGTGGACCGGCACGAAACACAACCTACTTCCATCCCACAAATACTATCCTACAACCAGTTGTATAGTTGCATTGTACAACCGTCTCAAAGTTGTTGAGCTCTCACACAAAGTTGTTGAGCTATTTTGCGAAGTTATTGAGCTTTATAATTATTCTGTTAAACTCAATAACTTTGTATCATAACTCGATAATTTTGTTAGTATAGCTCGATAACTTTATAACAAAGCTCAATTACCATTGAATAAGTTATATATACAACCAGTTGTATAATACATTAACTGCTTCCATCCTCACTTGAAGCAAAGCCAAGCTTAACCACCACTTTGCTCATCTCACTCACTCTTTCAACTACTCAACTCATTTAATCATTTCTCTTCAAACAAATCCATCATTTTATTATTATCATCTCTGTATAACAATCCCACATTCCTCTTATTTTACTTCCAACATGTTATAATAACAATAAAAAAAATTATTAAAAAACGATGTGAATATCAAGCCATAACAAAAAATAGGAAAAAAAATTATGTGAACAAAAATTTATTAATGAAAAGTTAGAGAGGTCTCGTGATTGTCACGTAAAATTACACTATTTGTAGCATTAAACACAATCATCAAAATTTGGCTTTTCATTCTAAAAGTATATTACGCATCAAAATAGATGTTAATTAAATTTTGGGATTTTATTGTTAGAATAAATTTAACAGACAAAATCATCATTTATTTTTTCAACATTTATAGCTCTCACCATATTCTCTCAAAACATTGTTAACCATTCAATTTACCCTAAATTACCTTTCGCAAATAAAAATATAAAAAAATTTCTTTTGAAAAATTTCTTTTAGCTTAAATTAACTACATAGCTCAATTTTTTTAATGAAATAACAATTAAAGGTAGAAAATGACCAAGACGGAGGGAGTAAAATAAAAAAAAAAAAATAATAACAATAATCGTTGCAAAATACTAACAAATATAGTAATATTCGTGACAAAATACTAATAAATTGTGGCAAAAATTTAGTAAATTGTGGTCATATACATAACAATAAATATAGTTTGACTATATATTATGACAATATACGTATTGATTAATAATTTTTTTTTCTTACGAGTTCCTTTTGTCCTTAGCGCCTACTGGGATCACAAATTCGAGCTTGCATGACACCAAACCAAATTACCAATTCCTTGTTTTCGTAAAAAAAACATTATTAAAAACTCCTCATATACTCTTATTATTTACATAATATACCATCATGTTTATGGCTCTCTTTTAATCAAGCTATAAGTGGTCTCTTTTAATTCCAATAGTACCCTTATGTTTTCTCTATTTTCTTAAAATTTGTCCTCGTATTATATATTATTCGTATCCTAGAATATTCTCTCTTATTATTTTTATCTTGATACTCACATGATTGTTTTTATATATGTCTGTTTTGGATTTACAGTATCAAGCGGAAGAGGGTAGACGGTGAGGGGGATGATGTTACTGAGTAAGAGGAAGATGTGCTAAATATTATTGAGGAAGATTTGGTTAAGTTTCAAAATAATAAAGCTTTGACATTTCTTCAAATTGAATGGTATAACAAACCGGTTATCTGTCAATCATTGCCGAAAAGCATCTCAGCTATGAGAGCAATTCAAAGGGCAATTTTTGGGATTAGGTGGTGCTCACCGGATATACATTATATCCGAAACACACATATGCATACAACCATCTCGCGGCCTCGAAAGTTTTCAAACTTAAGCTACGAAGACATGCAACATGAAATGAGCAAAGAACAAACAATCTCCTAAATCTCAATGTCCCTAAAGCCTCAGAATACGATCCTAACAAGGTAATTTCCTAATCTGTGACGTAAACATGTTTGAAAGAGTCATATTTATATCTTTATGTTTGAAATAGGCATATTTATATCTTTTCTTTGTTACAGACAGACTATTTGGCGTCACTCCTATTTTCGGAGAAACCTGACTTCGAAATCCACGTAACACTAGAAAATACTGGGAATCGTCGTTCAACAAACATTTGAAATGGCAGGATATATGGAGCCAACAGTACGCATTTGAATTGATGTTATCCTGTCATTTCAACTTTGACATGACAAATCTCATCATCAACATGAGTACATATTTTAATTGTTATCGTTGTTTTTCTTACATTAATAAACCACATCCCTGACTTACAAACCTAAACCTGATACTTGTCATACCTCTCCCAGCAGGAAATACGGCTTGTAACTTCGCGTATCGTAATAACTATTTTATAGATCTTCTGGATGATTATCCGGACAAATTCCAAATGGAGGTCGATGATGTGGTGGTTCTTATGACTGGGGTTTTGGGGCCCCAGTTTGATCTAGTGATAGGTACCAAAAAGGATAATCGAGGTCGGCGTATGCTATATGAAATCACTTTGTTGACAAGCACATGAACCTAATATAACGCTTAGATGATCCATATAGTGGTGATAGAGATGATTTAATCCTCTTCTAGAAGATTTGCTAGATATTGACACAATAACTACTCCATAACATGAACATGGTCAATGGCTGATATTTACTATTTTGTCATGTGTTATGATGTATTAGTTAATTGGTATTTACTATTTTGGCATGTATTATCATGCATTATTTGTGATAGTTTACCCCGATAAATGAACAAGGTAGGGGCGTATATCAAAAGTTAATACAATATGTTCTCTTTTGAGTTTTAAGGGTGGTTTTGTTGGGAAATTTGTGTGAATGTTTGGTTGATGGGCTGAACTATTTATAAGGGTAGTTTGTGTACAATGTTTGTGTAATGCCCCAAAAACGCAGGAGTAACAAAATAGCATAACTTTATTTTATTAATAAAATTTGAAGCGGAAACTTATAAAATAACAATGAAAATTACAATAACGTTACTGCAATATTTCTCCTATAGGAAATATTAGACTAAATTACAAAAGAAAACTTGTTACTCGCCTAACCATTATTTTTCTTTATTTGAAACACTATTATTCGTATACAATTCTTCATATCGGACATTCTTTAATTTCCTTACTCATGCCCTTCCCCATTGACACCTGAAAAAAAAAATGAACAGTACGGGGTCAGCCAACCATTGGCTGAATATGGCTCCAGTAACCTCCATCGCCCCCCTAAGGACATTCTCATATATCTTACCTGGTATAAACAGTTTAATTCCTATCATACTTACAATAACAATGGTATACTATTACTGAAAAGAGACACATTACGGAGCCAAGACTCCCTTAGGCTAAGCCCCCCTCCATGTATACGGGATAATGTAACCCCTTTTGAAATTCCTTAGTCTTTTACCCGGTATATTTGGAACCACTATTTCCTTAGGCTATGCCCTCTTCCGTGTACACATGATAAATAATAATGTCACCTTCCTTCAGTAATCGTATCCAAATGAACAAATGGCCAAATGCACATTATAATAAGACCAACATAAACAAAAACACATGGGACAATTTATATAACATGTAAGTCGTATAACGACATTAAAACGAGAATATAGCTACTACTATTATAACATGATAACTTATATTATTCTTAGCAATATAACGGTATGACGATAATTAAATAATTACTACGACGAAGGGTCCCGAAACCATACCTTAGTTTTTCCTTATACGTTAGCTAGTTGCGGAGATAACCTAGTATTTTTTTGATGGGGTGGTGTAGTACTTTTTTTTTTGTGGGATACTTCTTACAAACAGAATCACCCTTCCTTTATATAGATTCCTAAGTGGTATTTGTTTGACCATAATTAACCCATGCTGAGATTTCTTACTAGACTAATTTACGTGTCTTGTCTTTGTTTTCCTAGACCAGTAGTTACACACTAAAGATACCTTAACCATCATATTACACTTGCATTTTATTTACATGCATGTTTGTACGTAGGTAAGTTTGTAAGTCAATTTCTAAAATATTGTCAACCTAATCTTAAACACTTAAACATAGGTAAGTTGCTAATTTAATCATATTTCTAGAATATCTCTATGGGACATACATGCATTACTACTATTATCATTATCATTATCATTATCATTATCATTATCATTATCATTATCATTATCATCATTATTATTATTATTATTATTATTATTATTATTATTCGGATTATTACAGTTTGCTCTGTTTGTACAAGAGTGGTGAAAAGATGCATTGCTTTTGTTAGATGCTGGTGAAGCGACTTTCCAAGAGAATGGAATTAGGGTTGTAGTAGTGTTAAGTATGTTGTATGTAATCCTCTTCAAATCAACAGCTTGGTTGGCAGACACAGTTGCTATGCATTATCAAAAATGAGTACTCTCTCTAAGTTGAACATACTGAAATCATTGTGTATTAACAAGAAAGTCGTTTCATTAGTCTAATTTATGCAAAATGAATGCTTTTGCAAGTACGATTATGACTACAACTATATACTAATTGTCTATTAATAGAAAACTAAGAAACAAATTACTTAAAAGTTGGTATGTGGTGTGTGTTTTCATTCGGTAAAAAAGCATGGTTTGAATTCACAGGAGGAAGTTTATTAGGATTAGCTCTCGGTTGGAGTTTGATTTGTGCAGTGATCACCAACTTGGCCTGATTCTTTTTATATGTCAAGCTTGCAAGATTCTGTACTTTTATACTACTACAGCCAACCTTTATATCCCTTTGCTGGATGTGGAGTTAAGGGTAAAATAAGGACTCGAACAATCGATTTTATTCTATTTAAGGACTCATACTATCAAACTTTTCCGTTAAGCAACTCAACCTCTTATTCCGTTAAACCTCCGTTAAATATTCAATTTAGAGAAAAAAAAGGCTGAAAAATTTAATGTACAAATGATTGAAGGATTGCATAAAAGTGGCGGACAAACTAGAAAATGAAATTAATAAGGGTTATGATAAATACAACCCTTAGGGTTGTAAATAAGAATTTAATGAATTTCCTTAAATGGAATTAAAGTAGAAATGTATGACAAATTTACACGTATATTAATGTCATTAGTGCTTGATTTGAAATTTTATTTCCTCTTTTGGGGTGTATATATCATTTCCCAATTAATAATCATCAAGTTTCCTCTTTCCTTCTCTCCCTCTATGCTTTGCAATTTTTTTACTCTTGTTCCTCATCAACTATAGCTTTCCATCTTTATCCTTTCAACTAGCTCTTCATCGCCCATTTTTTACCCGTGTTCCTCTTTGCATCTCTAATTAAAATTTACAGATCAATGTGTACGACATGCAACCCAAAATCGATGTGTACAATATTCAAAATCATCAATTTAGACAAATATCGAAAATGAGAAAATTCCAATTTGGGTAACTCATTTTGGCTGAAACTTAAAATGTATACAAAAACCGTTTTGACATTGATTTTTGTAAGCTGCAAATATCTTCATACCTTGAGTACGTCGAATCCAATTTTCTCATCCTCCTCATACAACTTCTCCAATTTTGCTCTTATTTGATTTTTAATCCCCTATAGTCAACCCACCCAAATAATGGTAGTGGCATCTTTGGTAGGGAGACGTTTTTTGAAGGAATACGAAAAAACGAGGATTCCAGAATAGAGGTGGTCGAGATAGAATTAGGGATGTTCCATTTTAGGATTTACAAATGTGATAGTTTGATTTTTCAGTCAAAGTGATGACACATAACAGACATAACGAAAAACGTAACAGATTTTATTTTGAGGTCCTTAACTGTAAACTCTCGTAGTTGAGGTCCTTAACGGAAAAAATGTGATAGTATTTTTTAAGGTCCCCTTAGCTTGCATTTACGGAGATGGAAGAACTGGAGTAAGATTTCCTTTGCCTCGGGAAGCGTGAAGTGGTCTCGGGAGCTAAATTAACGAAGCAAGGAGTTGGTTCAGTAGCGATTGATTCGATCGAAGCCTTTTGTGGGCCAAACTGTTCGATCGAGTGTCTAGGGTGAAGACAAGATCTCGATCGAGAGGTGCTAATTTGGTGTTCCTCGATCGAGAAGGAGAAGTCCTCGATCGAGAGGTTTTGCTGGGAAGTTGCTTGATCGAAAAGATTGAAAGTACTCGATCGAGCACTTTGCTATCTGATGTGAGATTTTCTTGTGTAAACTTATTTACTTAATATCCTAGTTTCGTTTTTAGGTAAAATAAATATTTTTCCTATATAAAGGAAAGACGTCAATAGTTTTAGATCATCTTTTATCATCTCAGACTTTACGCTTAAATCATTGAGAATTCATTTTTTCTTGTGAGAATTGTAAAGCAATGATGTTATAATCAGATTAGGAGGTTTGCATGTGAGAATTGTTTCATGGAAATTTAATTGTAATCGTTTAGTTGAGTGCACGCTTCTAAACTAATTAATCCGTTAAATTGGACCTAGATCGGAAGATTGGAATAAATGCACTGTTATGAATAATAGACTACTCTAATGAGGGCGGAAGCTAAGTTAGTAGTATTTTAGGGCGGATAGCGGACCGGAAGGACCTTTCCTTTACCCTTCTCACATCAGACCGGCTGACCTTACCTTTAGCAGAATTGTGTAATATCATGGTGAACCGACATCCTAGCATCTTTCTCTCTATTTGATCACATCTTTATTTCTTTTCATTATTTTAACTGTTGTTTCTCTTATTGCTTTACATTCGGTTCATTAGTTTAGAAAACAAATCAAAACACCGTACTTTGTTACCGTGATGGACTGGAATAACAAGTAGATACAATATCCTCCTTTTGGATACGATACCCGACTTACCTCTGTTATTGATACCGTCGTTTTAATAACAAAAGTAATTACCTATAACTACTAACAGAAGTTAGCGGAAGTAGGGTCGATATCCACATGGAGGCTATTATATCTATCTCATAATCTAAGTCCTGTCTGGTAACAAATGGGGGGTTTTGAATTGATTTCTAACTACTAAAAGAGGTTAAGGCAAGAGAATAAGAGAAAAGAGCGAAAAAAAGCAGACAAGCGAGGTATGTGATCAAATAGAGAGAAGTATGTTAGGAATTGATTTGCCATGGCAGGCGCTTACTAACTCGATCATAAATAGTTCAGACGATCTAATGTGAGAAGGGCAAGGGAAAGGTCCTTCCGGTCCGCTATCCACCCTAGAATACAACTAACTTAACTCCGTCTTTATTAGGGTAGTCTCACCTGTTCATAACAGTCTGTTCATTCCAATATTCCGATCTAGGATTGAATTTAACCAATTTAATGGGTTTAGAAGCATGCACTCAACTAAACGATTACAGTTATATTGTTATAAAACAGTTCTCACAATTAATCATCTAACTTATTCACAACATCGTCAACTCACTACTATGACTCCCCTAATCCTAACATAAGGGAAATTAGTTACTCAGGCTATTAATGGCATAAACAATAACAACATTATTGAATAAACTAGAGAAAGACATAATAGAGAGATTAAAGGAATGAAATTGCATAAATTAATGACAATGATTAAACAGAAATTAGAGAACAAATAATCAAGAGCAAAAGAAATTAGATTGAGTAAAAGGAGTAGAGAAAGATTACAAAGAAGCGAATCCGGCAATAAGAACGAGTTTTACGTAGCAAAAGGAAGAGGAGTAGCGATAAATAAGAGTAGTAAATGTAGGAAATGAGATGTTTCTTAACCTAATGACGTCTTCCTTATATAGGGAAGAGATTATTAACTAAAACATAAACTAATCGCGGAACAAAATCCCGTGTAATTAAGCATACTACTCGATCGAGGCATTTGAAACCTCTCGATCGAGTAACTTCTCAATGAGATCCTCCCGATCGAACAGATATGGCCTTCGATCGAGAGCTTCTAATTCAGCCCATTTCGATCAAGTACAATAGGGATGTAATACTACGGTTTTATGAGTCTCTGGGTACTCTATCGAGTAGGCCTTACTCTATCGAGTAAGGGTGTGTTGCGTTTTAAAAATAGTTTCTGACCTGTTGGGTACTCGATCGAGTAACCTTGATACTCGATTGAGTAAGGGGGCACTCGATCGAGTACCTCAGCTACTCGATCGAGTAGCCGGTTTACGGGGTGATGAATTGTCGGGTTTTGTTAATAATACGATTTAGTATATAATTACTTCCGTCACTTTCTGTAAACACTTTTATAAACCTAATTGCTTTCAAAAGAGAAAACAAACTACGTTCTTCGCATCAATCGCATTGTTGGCAAATCCCGGAGCTTGGAAGGTCGGATTTTACTTTTCTTTATACCTTTGTGATCCTTGCGTCGAGGGTAAGATCTACGTACCATTTTTATAGTATTCGTTAAAGATAGTTAAACCCTAATTTGGGGATGTGGGGGTTTTGTTGTATATATTGATTGGTAGTATTTGTATGATTGCATGTTAGGAGGAGGATTCGTAGAAGAAGCCTTTTGATATCAGCTGTTGAGACCGTCTGATTGTATTGCTTTCCAGGTAGGGTTTCCCTACTCAATATTAGTCCCATAATGCATGGTTGGTGTTTTGTGATTGTTGAATATTATCGTATTCGTATTGTGACGGTTGTTGGTTTTGATTGCTGTTCAATTGTTGTGATTGTTTGTCTCTGGTTCTCGAGATGCGTTCTCGGCTGAGTAGAGTCACTTGCGGGAGTGGTTCCACGCCCTAGTTTTGCCCTCCGTGGAACCCGCCACGGAAGGGGATGTGCACTTTAATGGGACAGGGTTATCGCTCGGTATGATGAGCGGGGCTTAGGTGGGAACGGCTGCGGTCCCCCACTGGCAGGGCTGGTCCAGTGGACAGTCGGTGACGGAGATTGATTGGAGTGGGTGTGATTGTGTGTGTGACCGTTTGAGCTGTTTGTTTACTGTGTTGCTGCATTTTATAAATTGTGTGATTAGTACTGACCCCGTTTAATGTTTTAAAAACTGTGGTGATCCATTCGGAGGTGGTGAGCAGTTATTGAGCAGGTATGATATGACGCGTATGTGATAGCTGGGATGAGTCATCACGTGGCAGTTAGAAGTCTTCCGCTGTGTCAGACGATGTCTAGTAGCTTGATAGTTTTATCAGTAGACAGTTTGAGTACTTTGTATTTCCTTTTGACAATTTTGGTTTGAGACATGTAATCACTTAAATTATATTTACTTTTAAAGTACGTTTCTTCATTGTCTTATGATTATCATTCGTCGGGTAACCGAGAGATGGTAGCACTTCCATGCCTTAAGTGGTCCCGGTAAGGTACTTGGAGTATGGGGTGTTACAAAATGGTATCGTAGCGACGATCCTGAAACCCGTAACCAATGAATCCAATGAATTTAGGAGTCAATTAAAATGAACCCGGGGTAGAAGTTGTAGAAGCTAATGCAAAGACTTGGGAGACGTCCTAAAGTCGCGAACTCGCCCTACAATTTTGAACCGGTCGCTATGGGATATGAGTCGGGATCGCTATGTGTTTACCTTGTGCATTGTGTACCTATGTAGTGATGTGTGGCATGAATCAGTGGATGTATGTATGTGGAGAATGGAGAATGTGTAGAAAAGATGGTGATGATGTGATTTCGTAAGTTATTGATTGAAAGCATGATAGTTGTTTTACGATATGGCATTATAGAAATACGGAAAGAAAATTTGTTTGATTTGAGTTATACATAGAGTTATGTATACATATATGTTGTTGGTAGTGTTGTACGAGTTTATATAGCTGAAAGTTTGAGTAAGAGCATGAATAATTGGTGGAAAAAGATGATAATTGTTGCATGATAATATGATATTTTTTTTTAAAGCATGTTGTATGATGGAAGAGATTCTATAAGGTTGTTATTCTAGTAACCTGTGAATATGATACTTGATGTCATATAATTGTGATTTTGTTTACGTAAAGTTATATAATAAAAACATGTGGGTAATATGTGATTGGTAAGTTGAATGATATATGTGCATCGAGTTATTTGTTGCTTGACTTTTGAAGTTAGTAACATGTGGTTAGGGATACTGGTTTTATGAGCATCGAGTTCTTTTTGTTTACCATGTTGTTGTTTATGTTGTTTGGAAGTAAAATCAAGTAGATGTGTTTTTCGATTATAAAGAGGTTGTCTTAAACTATTATAACTTGAGATGCATAAATGATTTTAATGTGATTCTAATTGGAGGTGATAGTTTGTCCTTTTATGATTCTAACGATAGGTCACACGCCCAAAACGACCAAGAAATGAGTGAGTTACGACTGTTTTACGAAAACTGGACAATGTTGAGAATTGCGTAGGGTACTCGATCGAGTAGCCTTGGTACTCGATCGAGTAGGCAGCACTCGATCGAGTACGCTAGTTACTCGATCGAGTAGCCCTGGTGATTTGTTTTACGTGCTTCTACTCGATCGAGTAAGTCCCTTACTCGATCGAGTGGCTTGTACTCGATCTAGTGACCCCTGTTTTGGGTCATATGCTTATCTTTTGACTTCGTTGCATGTTATGTTTAATTCAAAGGAGTTATTTTGCTTCTTTATGCATTGTTTTATATGTATGTTAATCCTGATGCGTAAGTTACCCAATCATATGATGTAAGGAGTGGCACCTGTGGTGAGTATGAGTTCGGTGGGAGGACATGAATTTTATGCGGTTGTAATAGATAGTGGAAAAAGAAAAGGAAGATCGTTATATATGGCTTAACTGAGACATAGAGCATGTTTTTTGAGATGAGATGAGTGATATGGTTGTGTGTTGAGTAACGTAAAAGCAAGTGAATATGGGCAAGGGATGATGTGAGTCTAAGAAACGTGAGAATAAAAGATTGAAAGTAAAGATGTGGATAGTGGCATCTTGAGATGTGTAAAGAAGTATGGAGGGAGATGGTTAGGAGTCGTGTGGGTTATGGATATATGTAGTGAAAGTTCGTTTTAAAGGGGTTGATAAGAGTGGTATACAGTGAACTTTATGGAGACATGTCGCGAGGTAGATTTGTACATAGTGAGTGAGTTTGGGGGATTTGGTTTATTAAGTGATGAAATTACTGTGGGATTTCCTTGGGTAATTAACGGTATGAAATAAATTCTGATTTCTAGAGAGGTACAAAGGAGATACAATTGTTTAAACAGTGAACGTTGATTTTATGGATAGATTAGTGGCAAGTGTGAGTGATAGCATAATAAGAGAAGATCCATGGTAAGAAAGAGTGAGATGATATCGGTATAAAATAATGGGATGTGAGTTTTGGAGCAATGAGAAAGTAACCGGAACACTAAAGAATTAGGTAGAAGTGATAAGGAGTTGAATGGTTAATTGATTTTGTCGAGGGTAAAAGGAAAGAATGAGGGGAGTAAAACTAGGAAAATGTTGACCGGAGTTATGTAACATAAAAGTAAGGAATCGTCGAGATGTATGATACTATCAAGAGTAAGTAAGTTAATGGCTATACAGAAGTTTCAGGACAACATGATTAATCATGAGTTTCGAGGAATTAAGGGAGTAAGAAGTTGGTAGAATATCTGCATGATATGAGATTTTGGTGGAGAGTTAGATGATGACACAATTAAGAATAGTATTGGGAAGAATGTTGAGGTAATTTTGTTGATGGATTCGATGTTCGTTATTTGGGATGTTAACCAAAGATAGGAAAGAAATCGTGATGTTTAGAGATGAGTGTAAGAGGTTTGATGTCCGGACAGTGGTAGTGTTATGGTTTGTGATTAGTGATTAAGGGTGATGGTATATTAGAAAGGTAGCAATTCTAAAGAGGTTGATTTTGTAGAGACCAGATTGATATGTATGGTTGTGAGAGAGTATAAGATGTGGTTATATGAGGCGGTTGTTAGTAGTTGAGTATTAATGGTATGGTTATATTTGGCATGAGGTGATGGTTATGCGAATGGGAGAACGTGTTATGAGGGGAATACGAGTTAAGCTTGGGTGAAAGGTAACTTTTATCAGGTGGTAACTTACGTGATCAGGATTGACTGGTTGGATGTGATTACGGGTCTGTGATATATATATAAATGTTTGTGTGAGGTTTTGACCTCACAAGACGTGATATGGTGTGATTATCATAAAGTTGTTATTTGAATGTTCTGTAATGCATGTTGGGTACGCTAATCTAATTGAATGATGATTTAAAAGGTAATAATTTGAGTGATCTGGCATGACTGGTTATACCTGTATGTATTCATGATACATGTCAATCTGTGATATGGTAAGGGGGTGATATTCATGAGGTTATTATTTGTTTAATTCATAAAATATGTTGCGTTGTGATTTAGTAAAGTGGATTTGAGTAAGTTTTCCTTGTCTGAGAAGTTATTCTGAGTCAGTGTTTATGGGAATTATATGCAGTTGTGATGTCTATCAATGTGGTTGTTGTGCCTCGGGTGGTGATCCGGACACGGTACATAGTGTTGTGATGCGGGTATTTTCGCACTGCGGTGTGGCTGTTGGTGGCGGTGTTGCGATGTCGTCACCGGTTGCGGTGGAGTAGGCGGGATGATTATGATACGAGTTCTCAAAAGTACATATCAGTTATACATAGTTGTTGTTTTGTTTGTTGTTGTTTCCTGTGAGTTTCAGTTTGGACAGATAGACTGTTGTTTGGTTTGTTGATGTTTTCTTTACCAGGTTAAGTTTGGGAATGAGGGTAGAGTATGATATGAAATAGAGTTGTATATGTTTTCGTTGTTGTCTTGGCATAGTGATATTCTGTTGATGAGACACGGTTGTGAGAGGGTTATTACATAATTTTAATCTTGTTCTAGATAAGGCTTTAGTGGACATGGTAATGGCAAGTGAATCGTAAAGCATGTGTGGTAATGACCGAAAGATGCGGGTGGTTCATAATCCGTTGTTGAGACAAAGAGTGTAGGGTGTTGGGGGAATTAGTGTCATGTTAAGTTATGTATGAGTTTTGCGGTAATCAAGGAAAGAACTTGAGGATCTAGTGTGAGTGTACATAACGAGTGTGGATCGTGAGTTATGCTTTTGGGAGATAGGTGCTTTACATAGAGAGGTATGTTGTTTTGCAGTAATAATGGAGAGTTAGTATGGTGATTTTGCTACGAGTTTTATGGTATAGGTTAGGTGATGGGCCGAATGAGTTGAGATATGAGAAATGTTTAAGTAAGAGAGCTTTGGATATATATACATGGCGAGTGTTTAGATTATAGGTGGCTATCTTTGACATGCGGTGGTGATGAGGATAATGAGACGATATAGCTAGGATTTAGTATTAGTGAGTTACGAGGACGTAACATTTATCTTAACAGGAGTAGGATGCGATAAAAGAGATTTTGATGGTTGTACATATGGTAGTATATTTGGAAGTAGAGTGTTGGTGTAGCATAAAGGACGGATATTTGTTTTGATTTTATTAAAGGTCATGACAGTTGGATGATGATGTTATGAGTGTGAGTAAACTTCGAGGACGAAGTTCCTTTTAAGGGTGGTAGAATGTAACATTCCGTTTGATGTTTATGAGTATCTTGATATTGGATTTTCTAGTGGATGATATGTTACGGAGCTAGCGGCGCTTGTGGGACTGTAGTTGGTTATGTATGGAGTTGGTGTCGTGAGAGATATATATGTGGTGGATACGATATCGTGAGTCATGTTGTGGAAGTAAACATAGTTGGTGGAGTGGGTGTTAAGAGTTCATGTTTTATGTTTGGTCGAGTTCTTGAGTTCTTAGCTATGTTGTTGTGTCTTGGTCGAGTTAGTATGGTTGTTTTTATATATGAGTTGAACTTCAGGGACGAAGTTTTTTTTAAGGATGGAAGACTGTAATACTACGGTTTTATGAGTCTCTGGGTACTCTATCGAGTAGGCCTTACTCTGTCGAGTAAGGGTGTGTTGCGTTTTAAAAATAGTTTCTGACCTGTTGGGTACTCGATCGAGTAAGGGGGCACTCGATCGAGTACCTCAGCTACTCGATCGAGTAGCCGGTTTACGGGGTGATGAATTGTCGGGTTTTGTTAATAATGCGATTTGGTATATAATTACTTCCGTCACTTTCTTTAAGCACTTTTATAAACCTAATTGCTTTCAAAAGAGAAAACAAACTACGTTCTTCGCATCAATCGCATTGTTGGCAAATCCCGGAGCTTGGAAAGTTGGATTTTACCTTTCTTTATACCTTTGTGATCCTTGCGTCGAGGGTAAGATCTACGTTCCATTTTTATAGTATTTCGTTAAAGATAGTTAAATCCTAATTTGGGGATGTGGGGGTTTTGTTGTATATATTGATTGATAGTATTTGTATGATTGCATGTTAGGAGGAGGATTCGTAGAAGAAGCCTTTTGATATCAGCTGTTGAGACCGTCTGATTGTATTGCTTTCCAGGTAGGGTTTCCCTACTCAGTATTAGTCCCATAATGCATGGTTGGTGTTTTGTGATTGTTGAATATTATCGTATTCGTATTGTGACGGTTGTTGGTTTTGATTGCTGTTCAATTGTTGTGATTGTTTGTCTCTGGTTCTCGAGATGCGTTCTCGACTGAGTGAAGTCACTTGCGGGAGTGGCTTCACGCCCTAGTTTTGCCCTCCGTGGAACCCGCCACGGGAGGGGATGTGCACATTAATGGGACAGGGTTATCGCTCGGTATGATGAGCGGGGCTTAGGTGGGAACGGCTGCGGTCCCCCACTGGCAGGGCTGGTCCAGTGGACAGTCGGTGACGGAGATTGATTGGAGTGGGTGTGATTGTGTGTGTGACCGTTTGAGCTGTTTGTTTACTGTGTTGCTGGATTTTATAAATTGTGTGATTATTACTGACCCCGTTTAATGTTTTAAAAACTGTGGTGATCCATTCGGGGTGGTGAGCGATTATTGAGCGGTATGATATGACGCGTATGGGATAGCCGGATGAGTCATCACGTGGCGCTAGAAGTCTTCCGCTGTGTCAGACGATGTCTAGTAGCTTGATAGTTTTATCAGTAGACAGTTTGAGTACTTTGTATTTCCTTTTGACAGTTTTGGTTTGAGACATGTAATCACTTAAATTATATTTACTTTTAAAGTACGTTTCTTCATTGTCTTATGATTATCATTGCCTCGGGTAACCGAGATGGTAGCACTTCCATGCCTTAAGTGGTTCTGGTAAGGTACTTGGAGTATGGGGGTGTTAAAAGGGACTCGATCAAATACCTTGAACCGTCAAAACCACTCGATCGAGCAGTTGGCCACTGAAAACAGCTTGGACTTCGTTTGATTATCTTCCAAGGACCTCCTTCACGCTTCCCGAGGTACGACATTCCGCTCTAAGTCTTCCATCTCCTTAAATGCATGCTAGGAGGAACGAATAAGGCACGATTTCACATAGTCTGAGGTCCGTTCCTGCAAATGAGACGAAAGAAACCAAAGTAGCCTATTTGGGGCATTTTGCAATACAAAACTATAGAAATAGCATAGAAATGCGTGCAATAAGAGGCTAAAAAGACTATATAAATTGTACGTATCAACTATATTAGTTAGAGCCGATTGATTTATTTTTGACAGGGTTGCGACAACCATGTCATTAAATATGTGCTCTTAATTTGCAGTACCAAAATTTGACGGTAAAAGTAGTTTCACCCTTTGGCAAAGAAGGATAAAGGATCTCTTGGTCTATTTTGGCTTGGCCGAGCCTTGAAAGGAGATGATGGTAAGTTTTGGAAAGATGAGTGATGACAATTGGGAAGAAGTTTGTACAAAGTGTGCAAGTACCATAAGGTTGTACATCTCAAATTTCGTCATCAATTGTGTTCTTGATGACGACTCTTCATCGGTGATATGGGAAAAGTTGGAGACTCTCTACATGACGAAGAGTTTGACCAACAAGTTCCTTTTAAGCGACTATATATCGGTTAAGGATGGACGATGATGAAAATTTAATTGAACATATTAATTTTTTCAATGGACTATTAGACGAGTTAAAGAAGATCGAAGTAAAGCTTGAGGAGGAAGATAAGGCGTTATTAGTTATTACTCCTCAATTCTCTCCCGGACACATATGAGACTTATGTGGATACTACTTTGTGCGGGAAGGACACCTTCGTGATGGAGCAAGCACATAGATATATATTGTCCTTTGACGCGAGGAAGAAGAACAAGGATGGGGTACAGAGTGACAGTACGGCTGTAAGGGTACACTTGTTATTGCTTGGGATGAGAGAGGTCGATCGGTTAACAGGGAGAGTAGATCGAACCATGGCAGGTTTCGATCCAAACACGCTTCTAATATTGATGTGAAGTGTTTCAAGTGTGGTGGCCTTGGGGATATTAGGCGAATCTGTCCTAAGAAATGCGGGAATGAAGAAAACAAGGGGGACACTAACTTGGTTTGTCGTGAAGGAAGTAGTGGTTGTTTCCTTACCGATGGTAGTTGTGACACCCTCAATTTTACCAAAAGATAAAGGCGTAAATTCTACGGAAAAACTGGTAGGATATGTTTGTAATTGGTTCAACTAGCCAAAAACCTGTAATTTCAAAATTTTTTTCTAAACCAATCACAACATTTCCAACATTCCCAAGAGGCGGGTGCCAAAACCTGCAATGCTAACGAACTACTTTACATGCCATAGCTAAATAAGAAAATAGAATGATACAAACCAAAAATAGAAAAGGGAGACATATGTCCCTTCAAATTATATACAAAACCAAAAGTTAAAAGGTTTACTATAAGAATAGCCAAAACTAGGTCCAAGGTTCCTTATGCTCACTAGCTCGTCTGTGACCCCAACAAAGCATCAACAACCTGTCAATCGCATTTTATACAAACACGAAAGCCACAATTCAGTGGGGAGTAACTTCGAGTCCTCCCAGCCACGAATCGTCAAAATTAATGTAACATGTAGTAAAACATGTAAACAATATGATAATTAATTCAATTATCAATTATTCTAACATATGAGTCCTAAATGACCAAATTAAACTATCATGTGCAACATATAACAAATTGTAATCCAAACTTTATCAATTGTAACCGGCTTACATCTCACCTATTACAATTCATAAAAATCACCATACAAGAAAGGGCAATATATCAAAGACAGGCATAAGTTCTTAGCACCGTCAATAGTCACTCTGTAACTCGAGTCTATACCACGAGGTAGGGAAGGTAATCGAACCGGTATCTTGGCTCAGCGGTTAATATTAATAAAACATGGCCAAGACACAACACAACCCTAGCCTAAAATCACAAGAGACCTAGACATGCGGATACACACCACCGCACCCAAGACCCACAATTTTTCTAAAACAAAGTGAGTACCCTAAGGAGTCCATCAAAGGGTTGGCTAGTACTTAAGCTGACCACTTACTATCAAAATAAGTAACGAGGTCATGCCCCAACTTGGATATAAATCCACTAGTCAGGAACACAAAGGCTATCAAGCAGTGAACATATACTCGTCGAGAGACTATAAAGACCTATCTATGATGAAGGCCGAAATACTCACCTAGGACCTAGTCCCACTAGTCCCAAATTGAATACTTTAGCCCACACCACACAAGACAAGTAAGACACCCACTTAACCATAAGAGGACAAAAAGTCCAACTTACCAACCTAAATGCTAACATCCTATCATGTGAAAGGCTATATAAATGTCTATTCAGCAGATAATCCAACAGTATCCTCAATAAGTATTCAATACTAATTACCAATTCTAACAATATTAACCATATTAAAGGCTTCAGGGAATCTAGGGCCGTTTCTACAATATAAGAAGCTACTTAAATCAACTAATTACACATGTGAGATAAAAATATAATGAATGGCCTAAAACAAGAAAAGGGCCGATTATCTAATTCATTCAAAATTTCATCCAACCGAATTTTTACCCGCAACCCCACCTGCGATGTGCGGGTTAAATTGCGGTGACCAATCACTCAATTGATCGACATCGAATCGGGCAAAGGGATTAAGGCTCGATTTTTCGGACAATCATCAAAACATTGCGACTATTGCTATAAAATTTACCTTGAGCCTAATCATTACAATTTCATCTTATAAACTATCCTAACATGTGATAACTGTCAATATAAGCTTAATTTTACCAACCTCATTATCTTTACTACTAACATTATTCATTTTAAGCCTTTTTATTACCATTTCATTTTATAACCTATACTAACATATGTTAACTACCAATATAAGAATAATTTCTACTACTAGTATGATTCAACTTAAAAGTGTACTCATATGTGACTTATACAACTTTAACATTAATTAACCCGAAATGACCAATATTGTACGAAAAACCGCGAAACAAGCAACGGGCCGACCCGAGCCACCGTGGGGCCAGTAGTGGGCCTCGCGGCTGCTTTAGTCGCCGCCCCTACACCTCTCTTTTTTCCATTTTTGTTCATTATAACATCGTCTGAACACTAATTAATCGTTCCCAATTCAACTTTGTTAACTTAAACTATCAAAAGGCATAAATTAAGCATGCATGCATCAAATTTTAACATGTGAAAATTTCTACTCAAATCAAAAATCACAAAACATCCAAAAACAACAAAGCATGTGACGATCTTTCGTCGAGTAACTCGAAATATGTTACCTTAAGCTAGAAAAAGAGCAATTAACACCTTAAAACCCAAACCCTAACAAGCACTAGCCGCTATCCTCGACAATATACGAGTCCTCAAACTCGTCCTCCAATTCTTCACCTAAATAAACAATAAAAACACAATAAATAAGCATGAACACCGAAATTTCCGAAAATTCATCTTAAAACAACTTCAAGAAAACTGAAATTAAAACATACTAGGTTGTAGATCTCGACGAGGATTCCTGGAAATATAAATTATGCGAAAAACCGATAAGAAATGCAAAAATTATGAGGATTTCTAGCTTGAATGTATAAAAATGGTGATTTGGAATGTTAAGGAAGGTGATAGAAGGGAAGAAAATCAGAAAAAAAGAAAGGAAGGGGGTGTGGTCCGCGGGAAAGGAAGAAAGGAAAGGAAAGAAATGCGGGTTTGAGTCGGGATTTTTCTAGTCGGTTTTGACTGTTTGATAATAATTAAAATCGTAGGTCAAATGCAAATTCCGACAAGACCAAAGTTTTTAAACACGAGATTACAAGAAAATTGAATACTCATACGACCCATTTCCAAATTCGTTTACCCAATGTTCAAAAGAATTGTCATTTTCCCCCCGATACGCCCTTATTTCGAAATAAAAAGTTTTACACGGTTTAAACTATTTTTAAACATCTCGAAACTATCAAAATAATTATTTTTCTTCAAAATATAATAAAATTATATTTCTTTGAATTATTTTTACTTTAAATACTTAAATATCAAATTTTATTTGATTAATAAATTATTTTCGAAATATATTAACGGTCCGAAATTACGGGGCGTTACAGTAGTGACGTATTTGCGGTCACGGATGTGAACGATGTGTCTTCCAAGGAAGAATGGATATTAGATTCTAGTTGTGTCCACCATGTTTGCACTCAGAATGAAGGATAGTTTTGATGAGCTTCATGAAGGCATGGCTAGGAAGTTGAGTTTGACTGATAACTCAACAGTTGATGTCATGGGTGTTGGAGTGGTGAAAATCAAAATGTCAAATGAGGTGTTTCACACTTTGGACAAAGTTGCCTATGTTCCAAAGTTGCGGCAGAATCTAATTTCACTTAGTCGGTGGACTCAAGATTATGGGTGTAAAATTCATGGGGGAGTAATGATAGTGACTAAGAGTTTTATGGTCCTCATAAAGAGGGAGCTACGTTGTGATTTATACCGTCTGGGTGGATATGCATTGAAAACCTCACAGGATAGCTGAAAACAGAAAAGTCGTGCACGTATTTCGTTCGCGGAAGAGGCAGCGAAAGTAGATTGTTTTCAGGTTACAAACGGACGCAAAGGGAAAATTCCTGCTGGTGAGAAGGTGGAGAGAAAGAGGTTTCTCTCTGGGGTCAAGTAACACTATTGATCGGATTTAGGCTATACATAGTGCATTGGTCGTGATAGTGAGTTAAGATGAGGACCGGATACTAACTCGTGTCTTTGCTTCGTGATTTAAAAAGGCTAATGGTTGATTCCTTGGTGGTTCTCACTTATGCTGGAGGGGGAGATTTGCTGGGTAACACACAATTAATTAATCCAACACAAGATGTTTTGTTTCCCTAAGTGTTACATACATTGATGGGGTACATGTAACTTTAGGAGATGTTAATGAATGAAGCATTCATTTGTTAACATTAGGTGCAAAAACATATAAATTATGTTAATTCATGTGTTGAAACTTGAATTGATTTATGACATTAAATTATAACGTCACTTTCACAGTTATATACAGGATGACAAATCCTTCGGAAAAATTATCTCACAACAAATATCAAATAAGGTGACTTAGCTTGGTAGAGAAAATAGCAAGTCGGGGTTTGAGAGTGCTGAGAGGCAGTATAACGGTGTTATAATACAATAATTAGGAGGTTACTCTAGAGGTGATGTTAGTGACACTTGCTAATATTACTGGAGGTCCAGAGATTGTTGTCTTATATTATTGTGGATTTCAAATTGGTATTTATTCGGAACGCTTACGTGTAGTGGTACTATTTATTATAGTGGATTCTAGTTTATTTGGCTAGTGGATTTTACTTCCGATTTGGAAGGTTTTTTACTTTTACAGTTTACTTGTCGATTGGTTGTTTCCATTACATGTGGGAGATTGACGCTAATTTCCTAACAAAACCTAAGTCGTGACCATCACCGCTCATAACTTTATCAACTAAGCCGATTGACATCTGCATGATTTTCTTGAAGTTAATTGTAACAAAGTTTTTGTTAAATTCTGCATGTTTTATCGTTTTCCTCATCTTATTGCAATCTAAACTGAATTATAAATCAGTAAACAACTATTGTTTTTTTACAATCAATCAACTGCATCAATGCATATACACAGGTCGAATTTTCACCCATATAATATAATGTAGTCACCCTACTTCCAACCAAATAACACCTAATTATTTTCATTCCATACTACACTACACCACACGCATGCAAAACTAGTTACACGACTTACACCAACTAAAGTGACTAGAACAGAGCCAATCCAAGAAATATCCACCTACATCAAGAATTTAGCGTCTTTATTTACACGATGAATGTTAATTAACGAGAAAGTATTATCGTTATCTTAACGTTTTTAGTTGCTTATTCATGCTTTGTAAATGTTCTCACTCCTTTTTAACTTTTGATTTCCTTTTAAGTTCCGTTCCCTACCTAGTTAAAATTCTAGAACTCTCAAATTTATATCCCGCCTTAACTCGAACTCCTATCTTTCAATTTCAATTCCAAACATTAAGCAATTGAAAAGTAAAATGAAATTTTACCTGAATTCCAAACAATTTTCGATAAGGAGAAAGAAGGTAGGTCAGCTTAAATATGTTACTTGTGAGTAGTGATGGAAGTAGGCACGCAAGCCATTAGACTGACATTCCACAACACAGTCCACGGCCCATTCTAGAATACAAAGAAGATCGTGTCACTTGGGCACGACACGCTAGGACAAGTTCAAAATACAAAGATATAAAGCTAAAGTGAATTAATTGCTTGTGTACGTTTAAGCACAATATGATATGCCATAGATCGTGGGCTGTGCCTAGGTCGCCAATTCCGTTTCACCAGCATGAAAAAAAGCCCACCTTTTCGTGCATGGCCCGATCGATTATCTTCTCGAAACATGGTAGACCAGCTTGAAACACAACCTACTTCTATCTCTACTCATGAGTTATGACCGTCATGAGCAAGACTCGTGGTTTAATAGAGGAAACAAAAAACCAAAATCGAAATTTGGGTAACTGTCAACCAACTGCCTCCACCGACAAACCAATTGTTGGATGTGTGTTAATGTCCTCACTTGAAGCAAAGCCAAGCTTAACCACCACTTTGCTCACTCACTCTTTCAACAACAACTCATCTCATTAATCATTTCTCTTCAAACAAATCCATCATTTTATTATCATCTCTGTTTAACAATCCCACATTCCTCTTATTTTTCTTCCAACAATTGCTTAAATTGCACAAGAATTTTGAGTAAACCACTATTTTCCCACATTTTCTTTGATCAAAATCTCAAATACCCAGAAACAAATCTCGCAACTTTCTTCAATTTTATCAACTGGGTATGTGTTAATTTTCCGAAATTCGATGATATTTACCAGAATTTCGTGAATTTAATTAAGAAAGTGCGACGATGAAGGAGTTGGAAAGAGAGAGTATTTCTTCAGATGATGAAGAAGGGGATTGCAGGAATTTGATTAATCAAAACGACATTGTAAAACCCACTTCAAATTCTCAATCTTTTTCCCCTTTTGACATTGATCATAAGGGTTTTGGTACGTCTTTTGGACGTTGTTTCAAGCTTGATAAGTTCAAGAATAAGAGGTATTTGTGTTTTGTAATCTTAATTACATTGTTAGTTTTGCTTTATTTTTCATTAGGGTTGCATAATTCTAGTGTTTGGGATGTTAGATTGATTAAGTCTCCTTCTGATGAAATGAGGGAAGCTGAATTGAGAGCTTTGTATCTTTTGAAAGAACAGCAATTAGGGTTAATTTCCTTGTTGAATAGTACATTGAATAGTAGTAGGAGTGATGAGAATAATGGGACTTCTGGGTACTTGAATTTGAGTGGAATGTCGGTCCAAAGAACGGTTTTTGAGGAGTTAAAAGCTAGGGTTTATGATGGGGTGGTGTTGAATAAGGAAATTCAGAAGGTTTTGTTGTCAACTCATAAGAATGGGAATGTTTCGGAATTGGGTGTTGGAAATGGTGAGTTGATGGATGGAGGGTTTAATATGTGTGGGAGAGTGGATCAGAAGTTGGCGGAGAGGAGAACTATTGAGTGGAACCCGAGGTTGGATAAGTACTTGTTTGCAATTTGTGTGTCGGGGCAAATGTCGAACCATTTGATTTGTCTTGAGAAACATATGTTCTTTGCAGCGGTTTTGGGTAGGGTTTTGGTGATCCCGAGCCATAAGGTTGATTATGAGTTTAATAAGGTATTGGATATTGAGCATATAAACAAGTGTTTGGGAAAGAATGTGGTTGTAACGTTTGAAGAATTTGCTGAGGCTAAGAAGAAGGAGATGCGCATTGATAAATTCATTTGCTACTTCAGGGATTGTTATGTTGATGATGAACATGTTAAGAAGTTGAAGTCTCTAGGTTTGTCTTTGCCTAAGCTTCAATCGCCTTGGGGGGAAGATGTGAAGGAACCTAAGAAAAGGACAATGAAGGATGTCAAGGCTGCATTTTCTTCTGAAGACGCAGTTATTGCTATTGGAGACGTCTTTTTTGCTGATGTTGAAAGGGATTGGGTGATGCAGCCCGGAGGTCCAATTGCTCACAAGTGTAGAACTTTGGTTGAACCTAGTCGTCTAATAATGCTCACTGCCCAGCGTTTTGTTCAAACCTTTTTGGGCAAGAACTATGTTGCCCTTCATTTTCGAAGACATGGCTGGTTGAAGTTTTGGTATGTTAAATACCCTGCACTTAGTTTAATATCTAATCTGTGCAAGGTCCTTTGTCATATCGTTGTATTTGGTACCTTACAGTATAAAAAAAAGTACGGAGTACTTTGAGTCGAGTATCTTATCCATTATGTTTTTTCTTTGCATTTTATGTATTTCATGTTGAAGTTCTCTCGACTCCATGGATTACCTTACATCTTTGATAATTGGCTTACTGACACCTGAATATACCGTCTCTCAGGGCAGTGCCTAGATATACATGCATTCCTATACTTCTATATAGATATTAGCTGTGTAACTGTCGTCTGTTGAACACTGTTTTATTTATAGTACTAAGAAGTTGTGTAAGTGTTTCCTCAAAATATTTACTTCCTGGCAATCTACGTTATATATGAAAGATATATAGGCAGAAGGTGTACTGATTTTGATTTGTTTGTTTTTTCTTACACGTGACGAATGTTCTACACTTGTTGTCATTATTGAATCAGAGTGACTGGAATACTGTAGTTATAAGGGTATTTGATTGAATTCCTTCAACTAAAGGAACATTAATATGCATTGATTATTATGTTCTAGGTGTCTGGATTTTTCTTGGTATACACTATGTCCTGTCGTGTATTACTTCTATTTGTAAAGCTTGTCAGACTTTGGACTTGCTTCGGCTGGTAATTTATGCCATATTACTCCCTCTGTAGTCCATCTGAGGCAGTAGTTTACGACTTTATGTTTTGTTTGTCGTCATGTTTTGTATGGTGGAGGACAAAATTGGGACTTGCTAGCCCCCTTGCATGTGCTCACTGCTTACAAAAGAACCCAATCAAAAAGCAGTCGTAAACTGTCCGCAGGGATAGAGGGAGTAGTAGCTAACTAACTACCCTGGTCATTAGCATTGTGAATTTATAGGCAATTTATGTTTTAATTTCATTAGAAAACCTCTAACATTGTCTTCCCTTGGATTCTCAGCAATGCTAAAAATCCAAGCTGCTTTTATTCGGTGCCTCAAGCTGCAAGCTGCATTGCAAGGGTAGTTGAAAGGTCTAATACACCAGTGATATATCTTTCCACGGATGCTGCAGGTAGTGAAACAGGATTACTTCAGTCACTCCTTGTTGTTGACGGGAAGACTGTACCACTTGTTCAGAGACCAGCCCGAAATTCAGCTGAGAAATGGGATGCTCTGTTGTATAGACATGGCCTCGATGGGAATTCCCAGGTGAGATAGTGTCATTTGCTTGGTACTTCACTAGTTCACTATACCATCGCTAAAATTATTCCTGTAATGATGATGTCATTGACGCAATTACACAAGGCGCTAGTAACTAAAAATATCTAATGAAGGCAATAAAAAAACACAGAAATGCAAGAAGGTTTTTTATGTTATTATGCTTAATATATTTGCAGACTTGTTCTGTATGAGCTCCCTTAATTTAAGTAAACCAGATTTTAAGATATCCATTGATTCCATTCTAGCATTCCTTGGATTTTGTATTAAACTTGTACACGACATGTAATAATTCAGCTAAAATGTTTTTCTGTTGTGATCCATGCATTCATCAATGAAGGTCCCTCTCACTTTTCAGAATTTTGCTTATGCTAATGAGTGTTCAAATTCCCAGTCTAGTGGTTCTCATTCTTCTAATGTTGTGAATTGTGAAGGTGGAAGCCATGCTGGATAAAACAATTTGTGCAATGTCTAGTGTATTCATTGGGTCTTCTGGGTCTACCTTCACAGAAGATATAATTCGGCTAAGACGGGGCTGGGCATCGTCATCAGTTTGTGATGAATACATCTGCCAGGGTGAGCTACCAAACTTCATAGCGGAGGATGAATGAATTTGGAAGGTCTCTTCATTTATGTTTAAATGTTTGGTTTTTACTTCCTTACAAGCTATTGAAATATGTGAAGATATATGTATGATAAGTGTGCGTTATTTCTATATTCTAATTCAATTTGTTCAGCTTTCAATCCATAATGTTGTTGAAAGATTTGAGTGTCATTGTTTGGACAATGTCCAGCTATACACATTTGAAAAAAAAAAAAGTAAAGTTGACCATTTATTGATGAATCTTATTTCAGTTGTTCTATTAGACGATTACACTCTATGCTACCTGGACTCTTCATATTTCCTTTTGTACCCAATACCCTTTGTTGGACACTCGATACTCAGACATGGGTATGACGCTTGGACGTGTACTCATGCCCATGGTATTAAAATACTCGCTGTTAAGTTAGATAACCCCTATTACGTAATGGAATCTAGGGCCACTTGTTATGGTTATTTCGTTATATAATGTCCCATAGAAAAACACTGGTATTTGACGGTGTCAACTGTTCTTTCAAAATAGAGTAGTTGTGATGGTATTTCCGCTTTTTAATTTACACTGTCAGCTACTCCATTATTTTTTGAAAAAAATTTATGGCTAGACATGTGTATTTGCAATGGTCTATGTATTTGTGACAAAAGAGGTAATAGGAGGGAGAGTATTGACACAAAATGAAAAATCAACTTAAATTTCATTCTTCATGAAGGAAAGATGTCACGTGTTGGGTAAACATTTTTTTGCATTCCGTTCACATTAGCCAGGTCCATTACGTGACACCTGCGACATCTCCACAACATGCCTGTGTCAGATATATCTAACCGAATCCTATAACATAGATTACAATACATGTGGATTTTGTTAATTGCTTGTGTTCACTTTGTGAAATAAAATATATGTAATCTCCTCAAGTCCCCAGTCCTCGCCAATCAAATTCCTCCCGCGTTCCTGACTTCCGGTGATTGGTTAGCCTTGGTTATACTGACCTCTCTTTGAACCTAAAAGGAAAACATGATTTACTTGGAGTCAAAAGTGGTCGGACAGTGAAATCCTAGTTTTCAGCATGAACGATCTCCAGGAAGGGAAGGCTGGAAGAGTAAGATGCCTGTACAGTAAAGAGAAAAAGATCTGCTTTCTATTTTTTTTTTTTTTTTGACTCTTTGACTACTAGAGATTGGTTGAGTTCTTACTAATGATCTGTGTCAATCAATAATGTGTTGAGATCAGAAGTGCTCCGAGGAGACCTGCAATAGTTTTGCAAGACCTGTTATTCGAAAATGCTTCAGTTTCCAGGGTCTGTTCATCAACATTGGTTGATAAGATATCATGCCAAATGCAATAAAGTAATCCAGGTGATCAGATTTTTCTGAGGCTTTATGTTGCATCGTTGTTTAGGGTATTAGTTTTACTTACATATGTGATTATGTGAATGTGCTGTAAATTTGTAAGTATCTTTAATATTAAATATTATAATCATTCAGCTGCTTGGATCGGATGAGTGTTGGTATGTTTAAGGAACATGTCATAAAAAGGGGTAAATGGATTGTTCAGCCTTTTATGTTTACATATTTTATTTTATTTTTTTTCCATGAATTAATTGCTTGCAGGTTGATTTAAGAGGGACAATATAAGGGTTTAGGCTATGAGCCATTACTGAAAGAAATTTGTTTTATGGGAAGACTTGTAACCTTTCCTATATATAATTTCAAATTCTAATTCCTGTACACTTATTGGCTCATTCTAGTCATAGAGTATACTATTTTGACTGCCTGAACTACCTGAAATGTTGAAATTTGTGGTCTCCTGAATGTCTCACCTCGATACCATTCCATGTGAACTCATTATCGGTAGAAGATCCTCTTAAGTCGGAATGCTTGGATGGCGTGAACAGCGACAAAAGTTGTTGTCACCCCGATTGTGAATGCTTCAAGAAAAGGTTTCGTGTACTGGCTTCCACCGATGGCAGTTTCAGGTTCTGTATTGTGCGCTCTTACACCTGATTGGCGAAAACAAGATCGCTGCAATATGCTACCACATAACTGTGGATTCTCAACATAGCTAGATTCTCCAAAAGTATGGTGCCATTGAGTTTGTTTGTGTGAAGTCGCAGGTGCTCCAAATTTGAGAGCTTTCCAATATCAAGGGGAATTGTTCCAGAAAGACGGTTGGAGTATAACTCGATTATCTTGAGGTTTGTTAGGCCAATGATTTCCTTGTTAATGGCACCGTTTATGTAATTTACTGGAACTGATACCTCAGCCAGTGACTTCAAGCTGTAGATGTCATCATTGAAACCTGCCCGAAACACTTCAAGGTTTGAGCATCCGCCTAGACCAACAGGAATGTGTCCATTGAAGGCGGAGTTGCAAAAATCAAGGGTCTTAAGCTGAGGACAACTGGTGCAAATGAATGAAGGAATCTGACCGTTCAAGTTTGTGTTGCTGACGTTTAAACTCGACAATTTTGACCCCAGAGCGAACCAACCAGGCTCGATCATGCCATGAAATTGATTGTTTGAGATGTCTATAACCTGGATGGTATCAGGGAAACTTTCACTCGAAGTAAATGATGCCGAGAGTATGCCATACAGGGAGTTGGAGCTCAAGTCAATGATCTCAAGGCTAGTTAATGAGGTAAAAACTAAAAAGACCTTGTGGGAGTACTCCAGAAAACGAGTTTTGAGAAAGGTTTAACTGAGAAAGACTCGTAAGGTCCCTAAGGGAAGAGGATATGTTACCTCTTAATCCTCTTGCTGGTAGCCATAAACGAGTAACCCGGCCCTTAACGTCGCAACTAATCCCCTCCCAAGAGGAACAACAATCAGAAGCAGTACTCCAGTTCAGTGAACCTACTGAAGAAGTGAAAGACCCGGCAAGGACGAGAAGAGACCATTGATCATGCAGATGACAAGCTTGCTGGTAAGTGAAAGATGAAATCAACAGTAAGATGAAGATATGACAGTAGCTGTTATTGGAGAGTGAGGTTTGTAACTCTACTGCCATGGCTTTTAAAATTAATTCTATTTGCTTTGTTTTTTTTTTCTTTTCTTAGAAGGAATCAATCTAAGCTTTAGTGACAATTTTCTTCTTACTCGACTAGGAAAGAGTGATTTTCTAAGGGACCTGAGTAGACGGAGAAATAAAATATTAACACTTACCATGATTGATATTATACTCACACTCTCACAGTAATGTAGACTAGTACAGTAGGGAGACCGAATTTCTATAGGTGTCTGATATTATATACTAATAGTAATGGGGAGACCAGTACAGTAGAGGAGACTTCAGTTTAAGTTTACCAGAAACTCTAGCTTTCTTTGATAAAGAAGCTTCATTTAAAGTACTAATCAATTGTGACCAGAAGCTGTATCAACCTATATAGCTACAGGAGACGGCTTCATGCAATTAACAAAAATTGCAGGTTATATTAAGCAATGGATCAACTGCCTAAATAGAATAGGTAAGCTATTCGAGGGACAGGGGGGGGTGCTATGGTTCTATAAGCATTACTTGTTATTAAGATACTGAACTACTCTGTAATAAACTATTGAGTATGAAATAAAAATTCCCTTAAAAGATAAGGAAATTAAAGTCCTTCAAACCCGGATCCTTTCCTTCCATATTTTCCTCTCTAATGCCATATACTCTTCGATTCCTAGTTGTTAATATGAAGTATCATTTTCAATCACCTTATCCATGTTATTTTTGCCGTCCGCTACCCATCACAATCTTATCTTTTCCCCATTATTCAGGCTTCCTTACCCAGGCTACACTTCGTTTCCATCTTAGATCCCCAAACCACCTTAGCCAAACAACCTTAACCAATCTCCTCTTATCTATCCTCAATAGATGCAAGTACTACTTTCTCCCTAATGATCCACAAAATCACCGTACCATACGCATCTCTGTCACATTCATCTTGTGAGCACCACATTATTTTACAACCAACCTGCAGTGCAATATAACAGGGCATGCCTGATTGGAGTATGGTACAATTTACCCTTAGTGAGGCATGGCTGAATAGGAACGTCATTACTCTCGTTCACTTTAAAAACGGACCTAAATCATGTGAGTCATATCTCCATCCAGTTCTCTTTCCTTGTCAATAATTTCTAACCGAGTCCAAGTAACGTAGATTATAGTACGTGTTGATTTTGTTACTTTCTTATCTAAACTATGTGAACTTAATATAAAATGAACATCCTTATGGAAGAACTTAATATAAAGTTCTTCCTATGCCAACTCATTTTTTACCAATTTCTAAGTATAAGAACTTTTTGTTCCAGTGGGAAAACTTTTTAATTTGTTCTTAATGGGACACATTATTAATTTTTTCTCTTCATCTAGCTATTTTATTTCCTTGAAATTATCAAATAACTTGGTTCTTAAATAAGAACCTAGTTCTTATTGTGACAAACCCAATACCTCCCACAATGGAAAGAACTTTATTTTTAAAGTTCTTATTGACAAACCCAACACTCAAAACTCCCATTGCACTTGCTCTTAGTCCTTCCTATCAAAAATCCTCCTCTGTTCTGGTCTGTGGTTACCCTTGGCGGTTACATGCTGATCTCTCTTTGAATACAAACAGATTGTTTCATTGGACTTAAACTTGCTTGTACAGTGAGATCTCAGTTTTCAGCATGCAAGAGTCTCCAGGAAGGGGAAGGCTGGAAGAGTAAGACGATTTTACGCTAAAGAAACTTAAGAATTGTTTTATGATTTTTAACTGCTTGACTACTGGAGATAGTCTGAGTTATTTTTAGTGACTTGTATAAATCTAGTAAATTCTGTGTTCTGATAGTCGAAGTGGTCCTGGGTACTTGTAGAATTAGTTTTACTAGACTTGCTGTTCATAGGTGTAGTAGCTTTGCACTCCACGGTCTGTTCAGAAAAGATGTTGGAGAAGTTTGTGTCTAGTGCAGTAAAACAATCCAAGTGACCAGCTATTTCTGTGCCTCTGTGGCTTTATATTGCAGGCTTGCAGCATTGTCTAAGCCTTTAAGGGCATTATTTTTAATCCTTCATCTGTGGCTGTGTTGTAATTTTGTGGTGTCATTAATCTTACGATCTTTAACTTTCAACTGTTTGGATTTGCTGGACTGTCATAAAATTAAATGGTTGAAGTTGATTCAAAACTGGATTTATACCTGTGATTAGGTTTTAGTCTATTGCAGATTTGCAGCTAATTCAAATGTGAACTGTAAAGATGCAACTTACTGCCATTTCCTGGATAATTCACCCTTTTATGTTTTGCCATTTTATATTTTCCATATTTTGTCTTTTTCCCTTCCATGAAATCAAATGCATGTAGCCATGCAGGTGGAACTAGGGGGGCAGTACATGCTGTAAGAAATTTGTTTTCATGGTAAGTTCTTACTTAGTCACAAAAAATAGTATTTTGACTGCCTGAACGACATGAAATGTTGCATTCTTTGGTCTCTTACTGTGACAATGTTCTTTGGTCACATCTACCGTGTCTTTTTGTGGATGGGTGTCACCTCTATGATATCTTTGTGCATTCTTTGGTCTCTTACTGCGACTATAACAACAAATGGTCCGCTCCTTTTCCTCGATCTTTGTGTCAAAAAGTAAACAAATGACCGGGACGGTGGGAGTATATAATTTCAAGTTATTATTTCTGTTACACTTATCTGATCGCTGACTTCGACATAAAAGAATGCTCTTTTGACTGCTTGACTAAACGCTTATCTCCAATTCTTTGGAAATGCTCCCTTTGTTTTTTGGACAAGAATTAAAGTCAGCATGTAACCAAAGGGGCTAAGGGGCTGAGGCGACGAGGCGCAAAGCGCAAGGCGAAGGCGCGCGCCTTTTAAACGTGAGGCGCCCTATTTTTTATACTCCCTCCTATTCATTTTAACTCTCCCCTTTCAAAAGGGCACGCAAATTAAGAGGATGATTATTTTATTGTAAAGTATTGTGGTGGTGTAAGGTAATTGGAGAGAGGGAAGGTATTATTGTGGGGTAAGATGATTAAAATAAGTATTGTTATGGGGTAAGGTGATTAAAATAAGATAAAGTATGAGTATTGTGGGGTATTGTTGTGGGGTAAGGTGATTAAAATAAGTATAAAACTTTACTAAATAAGGAAAGGGGGAGAGTTCAAATGAATAGGAGGGAGTAACAAATTTGTAGTTTCCAAATAACATTTTGGGTAACAATAGCCTTTTTAGGAGTTTTCAAGTTGGCTAACATGTCAAAAGGAGTAACAATAGCCTTTTTAGGAGTTATATGAATAGATGAAAAAGTAAAGAGGGAGAGTTAAAATGAATAGGAGGGAGTAACAAATTTGTAGTTTCCAAATAACATTTTGGGTAACAATAGCCTTTTTAGGAGTTTTCAAGTTGGCTAACATGTCAAGGAGTATAGTTAAGAATAATGGGGAAAAGAAATGATGAGTCTTGTGTAAAAGATATGGAAAGTGCGTACTAGTTAGCCTTGTTAGGTGAGCCTTGTCTAAAAGGCGCACCTAAAATGCACCGAGGCGTTTTGGCTAGTGCCTCATCCAAGGCGCGCCTTAGGCGCACTCAAGGCGTGCATTTTTAAACTAAGGTGAGTGAGGTGGTCGGTCTGACCAATAAAGTAGGGTAATTGTACTAACAAAAACATACGCAAAATAGAAATGGGGCAATTATAGTGAATAGACGAAAAAGGAAATATGGGTCATTTCTCGAGAATGGCAGTGAGTATGTCGATATCTTGATATTTGTGGGTCTCCTACTACAATGATATCCCACCTTAAGTGTACCATTATATCTATGCTCTCTCAGTAGAATATCTTCTGAAGGCGGAAGGCTTGAATTCCAAGAACAGCTACAAATACTGTTGCTGCACCAATTGTGAATCCATCCAGAAAAGTCCTTTTGTACTGGCTTCCAGCCATGTCATGTGGTATCGAGGAAACTGGTAGAATTGAACAAGGTTGATTCAGAAGAACTTGACCACATAACCTTGGATTCCCAATATAACTAGATTCTCCGAAAGTACCGAACTGACCCCCTGTCGGAATCTGTCCTTCGAGATTGTTGTAGGAGACATTGAACACTGATAAGAAATTGAGACTTTGCAGTGAAGTTGGTATTTGTCCACCCAAATTATTTTGAGAGAGGTCTAGCATTTCGAGGCTTGTGAGATTGGAAAACTTTGGTGGGATGCTACCTGAGAAGTAGTTTTCACTAAGATCCAACACGTGAAGGTTCTGTAACTGGCTTATCTCAACTGGAATTGCACCTGTAAGCTGGTTTCCCTTGAGGTATATAGCTGGAGGCAGTATTGCGAGTTGATTGTATTGCTGGTTACTAGCATTATTAGGAGCGACAAAGACCGGAAGGTCAAGATAAATTCGTTTCAACTTACTAGCAGCCTCCACTGATATCATCACGGACAGCCTATGCAATGGCACTGTAAGTCCCCCAGTAAGAGAATTCATGGACAAGTCCAAGTAGAATAAGCTTGTCAGAGTTCCGAACCAATCTGGAATTGTTCCCTTCAGTTCGTTGTATGACAAGTCTAGAGCCTCCAAATTCTTTATATTAGCCAGCCAGTCGGGTATGTGACCCCTGAAGGAACATCCTCCGAGAGCAAGAATCTGAAGGTTTCTGAATCCTTTTGGCCCTATGAAGTTCTTCCCACTGGGTAAAAATTCTTGGTAAAAGTTTTTTGCCATTGACAGTAAGGTAAGGTTTTCGCAATTTGCCAATATAGTTAGTGTTCCTGATATGTTGGTGAAGCTATTGTTGGAAAGTGCGAGGAAAGTTAAAGATGGCAAGGTCTTTATGCTTGGAGAAATTTGTCCTGATAACTTGTTCACGGCCACTCTAATTGCAGTTAATGACTTGCATGAGAAAATACTTTCAGGTAGGTTTCCAGTGAAGTAATTATTACCAAGGTCCAGCGTCTGAAGTCGGACAAGCCTCGAGAAATCAAGTGTAGAGATGTTACCTTCCAGAGCATTGACCCTCAATACGAGTTTCACTAGATTTGTGCAATTCATCAAGGATGGCGGTATGGTACCAGTAAACTTATTTATGTGGAGTTGCAATTGCTCCAGTTTAGTGAGCTTCCCTATATTCTGATGGATTGTGCCGGAAAAACTGTTGGAGTATAATTCAAGGATCTTGATCCCGGTTAAGCCCAGCATTTTCTTTCCAATGGTTCCATTAATGTTATTTGCCGGAACTGATAACTCGATCAGCGACTTCAAACTGTAAATGTCATCCGGAAGTAATCCCGACAGATTATTGAAACCTGCCCGAAATACTTTGAGTTTTGAGCATCTCCCAAGGCCAACAGGAATGGGCCCATTAAAAGCCGCGTTGGATAAATCAAGGGTCTTAAGGCGAGGACAAGTGGCGCAAATGGATGAGGGAATCTGACCATTGAAGTAAGTGTTACTGGCATTGAAACTCGATAATCTCGACCCCAAAGCAAAGAAGGCAGGCTCAATCTTGCCATTGAATTGATTGTTTGAAATGTCTATCGTCTCAAGGCTCTTCAATGAGGTGAAAAGTCCGTCTGGGAGTACCCCATAGAGTAAATTCTGAGAAAGATCGAGCTGAACAAGACTTATGAGGCTGCCAAGGGAAGAGGATATCTTCCCTTTTAATCTTCTCGATGGTAGTAACAAACGTGTGACTCGACCTGTGTAGTCGCAACCAATCCCTTCCCAAGATGAGCAGCAATCAGAATCAGAAGACCAATTCAGAGGCCTCAGAGAAGAGGATAATAACCCGGAAAAGTTAACAAGTGACTGTCGATCGCCCGTATGACAAGCTTGCTGGTAAGTAAATGTGGATGCATATAAGAGTAAAATGAAGACAAGATGGTAGCTGCCATTGGAAAGTGAGGTTTGAAACTCTACTGCCATGGCTTTTGGAATTTAAGATTTAGTTTCAGTTTATTAGTGAGTCAACGAGGAAAGACCGACTGTTTAAGGGATTAAGGAGACGGAGAAATAAATATATTACCACCAGCCATGACTGATTGACTCTGTTATAATTTTTTTTTTTTTGACAGTTGACTCTGTTATATTATATACTGTATTTGTCTTCGTTTAGAAAACTTCATGGGAAATGAATACTTTCTGTGATTTATTTCAGACTGTACCCAGTTGTTGGTTTTATTGTGCAATGCAATGAATTTTTTTTCATTACATTAATTGAGTTCTGCAGTTGATAGTACACAACTCTGACGCTTGCTTTGTGTCGGACCTTAGATAGTTTAGTTGGTAAAGGCATTGTAGGATGGTATACATGACTCGAGTATACATCTCTTATGACTCATATATGCATAGTATAATAATGAAGGGAGAATCGCGGATTTCAGCCTAAGAATACTTTTAGGTGGTGTTTGGTTAGGGGTATTTAGGAAATGGAAAGGGAATTAAAGTCAATGATTCCCTTTGTTGGTGTTTGTTTGCCTATTTCAATCATTCCCTTTACCCCTCTCTTACCCTCAAGTAACTCCAACTCCTTACCCCTGGCCCACCCCCCTAATGAATGGGATTTCATTATCCCTCATTCCCTCAACCACCACCATTACTTGCAACCACCACCACACTTGCGACCACCACAACACCACCGCCATCACGACACCACCGCCAGTAACATAGCCACCTCGTCGCCACTGTCTCTAAATCCAACACCACCACTGCAAGCCTTACAAGTTACAGCCCCCTCCCCCGTCACTACCTTTTAACTGTCGTTACCGCCACCGTGCGAAAGGCAACACACCGGAGACATCTACATCCCACCTACAGCGACGCAATTCATGCCCCCACAACCCCTCACTATCGGTCGAAACCCCCGTCATAAACTCCACTCAAAACCTCGAAAAACTCTCCCCCACCCCTAAAAATACCAGATTGGTGGTGGGAGAGAGTTTTTCGAGGCTTTTGGTGGTGTTTATGATGGTCGGGTGATGGTTTGAAATGGGGGCAGGTTGAGTACGGTGGTGGGGCAGAGGAAATCTCCGACAACGGTAGCTGTGCGCTGGCGCTCGACGGTTGTTGAAGGTGATAGGCGGAGGTGGTCCTGGTCATTGGTAGGGGTGAGCAAAACCGTATACCCGATAAGGTTTTGAAAACCGTATTGGGTATACGGTTTTAAAAATCGCAAAAAGAACTATACGGATCCGACACGGTTTAACCGTATAAACGGTTTTCGGGTACCCGGAAAAACCGTGTATACGGAATCCGTATATACGTATACGGTTTGGTGACAAATACGCAATTAAACATTGTAGTTATTCAAGAGTTAATAATTACCTCTAACATGACTACCTTTGATGAAGGGCTAATTTTTATTTATTGAGATAAGTTAGTAAAATACTCCGTAAGTCATAAAAAAACATTAGGAGTGAAAGTTGAAAGAGGAACTTTGCGTTTTTTTTTGTTTTTTTATACAAAAACTTCAAACCGTGTCGAAAACCGTATATACGGTTTTGTTTTTGCCCGACCCGGATACGATACGGTTTTATGAAATATGAAAACCGTATCGTATATACGGATTTTTGTATCGTATATACGGAAACCCGTATAACTCAAACCGTATACCGTATCATATTCGTATTATAAAACCGTATCGTATATTTTTGCTCACCCCTAGTCATTGGTGGTGGTGGTGGTGGTGGTTGGTAGTTGAGTTTATAAGGGGATGGTTGGTGTTAATTCATTCTATTCCTTTGATAACAAACCAAACAATAAGGTAGATTAGAGGTGATCCCTTTCCATCCCCCTATTTCCCTTTCTTGATTTCACTCTCTTTCCCTTCCCCTGCACGGAATACTTCAAATTGTTGGAGTGTAAGTCGATTATCTTCAGGTTTGTTAGGCCAAGCATTTCCTCGTTAATGGTTCCGTTTATGTAGTTTACCTGAACTGATAACTCCGTCAGTGACTTCAAGCTGTAGATGTCATGGCTGGTTAGAGTTTTGGTACCATGTCCGTCAATGACTTCAAGTGCAGAACTTTGGTCGAACCCAGACGTCTAATAACGCTCATTGCCCAGAGTTTTGTTCAAACCTTTTTGGGGAAGAACTGTGTTGCTCTTTATTTCGAAGACATGGCTGGTTAGAGTTTTGGTATGTTAAGTACCCTGCACTCAGTTTAATTTCTAATCAATGCAAGGTCCATTGTCATATCGTTTTATTTGGTACCCCAGAGTATAAAAAGAGTACTTCTTTGAGTCGAGTATCTTGATCCATTATTCTCTTTTCATTTATGTATTTCATGTTGAAGTTCTCTCGATTCTCCTGTGTTGAGATTACCATACGTCTTTGATAAGAGGCTGTAATTGTCGAACACTGTATCTTTTAGAACTAAAATGTGGTGCAAGTGTTTTTTGAAAAGATTTATTTCCTGGTAATCTGGCATCTTGTATGGGAAAGATAAAGAGGGCACAGGGTAGGCTGATTTTGACCTGTTTAGTTTTTTTTTTTTTTACAAGTGGCGAATGTTCTGAACATTTTGGTCACTATTGAATCCGAATGACATGGAATTCTGTAGTTATAGGTATCTGATTGACATAAATGTGCATAAATTCATTCATTGATAATTATGTTTTAGGTGTTTGTGAATTTCTTTTATAATACACCATGTCCCGTCGTGAGATAATCCTGCTTGTACAGTGAGATCCTAGTTTTCAGAGTGTCCGGGAAGGGGGACTCTGGAAGAGTAAGAGGATTTTACGCCAAAGAGAGTAACTGTTTATTGAATTTTTAACTGCTTTGACTACTGGAGATGGTCTTGAGTTATTGCTAGTTACCTGCATGAATCTGTTGAAATCTGAGTTCTGATAGATGAAGTGCTCCTGTAGACTTATAGAATTAGTTTTACTAGACCTGCTGTTCGTAAATTTCAGCTTTGCACTGCACGGTTTGTTCATAAAATGTCTGAGAAGTTATTGTGTCTAATGCAGTAAAATAATCCAGGTGACGGGGGTATTTCTGTGGCTTTATATTCAACCTTGATGTCCTTGAGTATATCAATCATTTATCTTCTCTGTCCGTAGAAGATCTTCTTAAGACGGAATGCTTGGATGGCAAGAACAGCTATGAAGATTGTTGTCACACCAATTGTGAATCCATCAAGAAAAGGATTCTTGTATTGGTTTTCACCAATGGCAGTTTCATGCTCTGATCGGCGAATACAAAATCGTTGATTTATGGTACTAGTAACTGGCTTATCTCAACTGGGATTGCACCTGTAAGCTGGTTTCCCTTGAGGTATATAGATGGAGGCAGTATTGCGAGCTGATTGTATTGCTGGTTACTAGCATTATTAGGGGCGACAAAGACCGGAAGTTCAAGATAACTTCGGTTCAACTTATTAGCAGCCTCTGCTGATATCATGGCGGGTAACCTATTCAATGGCACTGTAAGTCCCCCGGTAAGATTATTCATGGACAAGTCCAAGTAGAATAAGCTCGTCAGAGTTCCGACCCAATTTGGAATAGTTCCGCTCAATTCGTTGTATGACAAGTCTAAAACTTGCAGTCTCTTTATGTTACTGGCATTGAAACTCGATAGTTTCGACCCCACACCGAACAAGGCAGGCTCAATCTTGCCAGTGAATTGATTGTTTGAAACATCTATCGTCTCAAGGCTCTTCAATGAGGTGAAAAGACCGTCTGGGAGTACCCCATAGAGTAAATTCTGAGAAAGATCGAGCTGAACAAGACTTGTGAGCCTGCCAAGGGAAGAGGATATCTTCCCTTTTAATCGTCTGGACGGTAGTAACAAACGGGTGACTCGACCTGTATTGTCGCAACCAATCCCTTCCCAAGATGAGCAGCAATCAGAATCAGAAGACCAATTCAGAGGGCTCAGAGAAGAGGATAATAACCCGGAAAAGTTAACAAGCGACTGTCGATCGCCCGTATGGCAAACTTGCTGGCAAGTAAATGTGGATGCATATAAGAGTAAAATGAATACAAGATTGTAGCTGCCATTGTAAAGTGAGTTATGGAACTTCACTGCCATGGGTTTTGGAATTTATATGTTTATGTTTATATTGTATTGCTGTCTGTTGTTTTACTCTTTTATAATAATATAATATTTAAAAAAATGAAGACAAGATTGTAGCTGCCACTGGAAAGTTGACTTTCAAGTTGACTTGGAGAAATAAAAACATGTGGTTTGTTAATAAAAACATGTCCTAAAAGATTTGTTATAAAAAAAACTGAGCTAAAATAAAGAGTAATTTTGAGTCACGATTATAATGAGAGGGTTAGAAAAATTACATAAAGGAGTACGAAAAAGTGATCTCTTAATAAGTTAGTCAGATACCGTTTCTCGCAAGTTTTTATCTGTTTTAACCAACATGATTTCGATATGCAATCACGTTTTACATGACACCAACTGTTCAACTGGCAGAAAAGTTCAAAATCTCATTTTGAATTTTCAAAAGAAAGTGTTTAGAATATTAGCCTTTCAAACGTGGCTAATTGTCCGATAACTCTAATCAAGTCTGAGTAATGGATTTTTATTTTATTTTTTTTGGTCTGAATTTTGTGAAATAAATATGGAAAGTTTTTTAATGGCACAAAAAAAATTATGGAAAGTTGAGTTTTAGTTTATTTAGGAAAGAAGCCATTCCTAGTTTATTTAGGAAAGTTTTCGTCTCTTTTCTCATACTCCGTATATAAATACTCCTAAGGATTTAAGCTGATGATAGATATACACTGTTACTTTGAATGTTAATACAAGCATGACTAGTTTCTTGGCTAATTCACATCCAAAACAATCGCCAAAGAGGAGGATCACCTCCCGGTTGGTGGGCAAATGTAAGACGACTCGATTTCAACCTAATGAGTTTAAGGCTGATTCCCCTGACAGAGCGCCTATTCCGAATGTTGAATGGTGGGATATGCCTCTTTTACGATCCGACAACTATTCTGATGTTGGCAGCATTGAAGATAATTTGAGGATGGAAAAGATCACCATCTATGTACAACATCCTGAACCGTTAGCTGAGTCTCTTCCGCCGATACCAGCTCAGCCAATTAGACTTACGAGCAAGGAACGAAAGAAACTCCGCACACAGCATCGCTTGCTTAGAGAAAAGGACAGGCAGGAGGCGATTAGACAAGGTCTAATGGAGGCGCCAAAGGATAAAGTTAAAATGAGTAACGTCTTTTATGCAGCGGGTTCTGAGGTCGTCCAGGAGCCAACAAAATCAGAGAGGAGGATTCGTGCAGCGACAGCTGAACGCTTGCAGGCTCATGTAGACAGGAATATCGCTCGCAAACTCACACCTGCTGAGTGCTCAGAAAAGAAGAAGAGAAAGCTGTTTCATGATTCTAATTGCTCGGACACCGTTGTATCAGTCTACAGGATAAATAACCAGGTATGCTCGCAAAATCGTTTCAAAGTCGACATTAATGCACAACAAAATCACTTGACCGGCTGCCTTGTTCGTTTTAACGATTTCAGTGTCGTGGTCGTTGAAGGTGGAAGCAAATCTATCAAAAGGTATCGGAAATTGATGCTTGGACGTGTTAACTGGTCTGCCGATTCTGAAACCGAGGAAAATGAAGAGAAGCCGGCTAACAAATGTGTTTTAGTTTGGCAGGGAAGTGTGGCTGAACCAAGCTTTACCAAGTTTTCCGTCCACCACTGTCGAACACAAGCCGAAGCCAGGAAAGTCTTCATTACTGGTGGTGTTGCACAGTACTGGGACCTTGCTGCAGGTTTCTCTAATGACCAATTATGAGATACTTTTATTCTGTTATATAGATTAAATGTTTTTTATGCACCATTAGCGTAATTAATGCCGTATAATTTTCAATTTTGTCGAGTTTATTTTTTATTTTATTTTTTTCATGAATCAGGCTCATCGACAATTACAATTTCAAGTCGTAAATCAACAGATTGGACACATAATTAGTTGTTGCAGGCGATAAAGGCCGAATGTCTTGCAAAAGAGGTGCAGTATGTAAATGATGGTACATTCAACTCTTTCACCTTTCAATATATTAATATTATTACAGATATATGATTTTACAAGTAAAAGAATAAATTAAGGAAAAAGAATTATATTGGAACTTTGTGAAGAAAAAGAAAATCAGGTGGGCGAGGCGGTGAAATAATGGGATAAAAAGAAGAAATAAATAAATTGGGCTCGCTCAAGCAGACATCTGTAAAACGAAAATATAATACAGCCGGGTAGTACAAACTCGTTTCCTTTAATTGACACTGTCAGTTGTATCGGAACTCTCTCGAGGAGTACCAACAGTTCTCTTGCTCATGTTTGCTCGTTGAACCAAGCGAACCAGGGACTGCACCACCTCTGACATTGGTGGTCGGAATTCTGGCTCCGGCTGTTCATATCAAGACAGATAACTTGGTACATTAGAGTATGAAACTTGAATGACCAAAAGAAGCAACATTAAAAAGAGTGCCGACTCCTGGAGGACCGGTTTTGTACTTTCACCCTGTGTTGTCGGCGTGTCGGACACAGCTATTTGGGGTGAATTTTCCTGTTCTGTGGTCTAAATTGAAGTGTCGAAGTGTCGTGTCGTGTCGGACACCGACACGTGTCTGACACGCGACACAGCAGTTAAGTGAAGTGTCGGAGTAACATAGCTTTCACCATTAGGAAGTACATTCCCAAGTTCAGATGTGTACAAAGACTCATACATGCATCTAACAAAGCCGAGATTTTGGCTTTGTCTGGGATTGGATATACACAGGTTTAGACCTACTGCTTAGACTTTTCCAACAGAAAGAAGCGCAATCAGTTTAGTAGGTCATTTCGCTATATTCCAAAATCCCGAAGCAACAAATAGTGAGTATTTGCCACCATTGCAAAGAGTATGAACGAATGTGTTTCCTTTACTTTAGGAAGGTTTGGGAGCGAAGACGACCCAAAAAGAATAAGCAGAAAGAAATACCTGAACGCAGAGAGCAATGACATCAGCAAAACGAGACAAAGACTTGACGGGGAAGAGGCCTTCCAAAGCAGGATCCACCATTTTACTCAGAGCATCAATGTCATGAAGCTGAGGCGTTGCCCACCGTACTAGAGATTGTTCTGCCCTCGTTCTTGAGCTGATAAATACATTACAGCATTATCTTAGGAATATGATTTCGTGAATTACTAGCTGACCTCATTAATTATCTTCTAAGGATTCGAACTTACCTATCAAAAGGTTTTCGTCCTGTCAGAAGCTCTAACATGACCACGCCGAAACTGTAGACATCGCTTTTTAGGGTATACTCACCGGAATCAGCGACCTCAGGTGCACACGCATTGTGGTTAACTGCCTGCATAAAACACGAGCAAACAATTATATCATGATGGTGCCTTAATTTGGTATCAAATATTAAGGCTCTAAAATCGTGTTGGTTGAATAAATTAAGGACTTCTGAAGCCTAGAGAGCCAATATCTACCAGTTTCAGACTTTCAGTAGTATTATGCACTGATGAGTGACGACTACGATCTGAGTTATTGGATATGCTAGACCTTAACTTTAGACGGTCTTCCCTACTATACCGATATTTAGTATTTTTATAAGGCTAAAAATGTTGACGAAACGGTTGCTACCCCAATTTCAAAATTCGGGCTTCATCCCTAGATACAATAGCTTAACAAGCGAGGTATAGATATACCTGATTTACATCGGGAAGCATACGGGCTAGCCCGCAATCGGAAAGATGTGGGTTCAGCTCTCCATCAAGTAATATGTTCTCTGACTTAAAGTTTTGATGAACAACAGAGGGTGAGCAAATTTCATGCAGATACCTGGTAAGAACAGACAGTTGGGGACACAATAAGTACTGTGTAAAATAAATGTGAAAAATCTACAGACAAATAATCTTGAATTTAAGGAAGGTAGTTTTTAATGTCGACCAACAAGTAGAAGAGTTAGTGGTTAATCGGCATCAGATGCCAGGAAGCTCTTAAGTCCACTAAGAATGTGCCTTTCAGCACCCACTACTGTCCCCCGGAGTGTGAAAACTCAGGCAACCTCTAGCTTTAAAATGTGGCAATAATCATTATATAGACTTACTCAAGAGCACGTGCGCTCCCCAAAGCAATCTTGACACGAGTGTTCCAGGTCAATGGTTTACTGTATTCATCTTCAAGATGTAAGAAGTCGTGCAGGGATCCATTCTTATGGAACTCGTAAATTAGCAAGTGCTGCCCATGTTCAGAGCAATAACCAACCAGTTCAGTAACATTTGAATGATGTAACTGGGAAATACTGGCAACAACTTCAGTGAAATCTCTGCTATGGTTGTCAATCACTGAAGAATTTATCTTTTTCACAGCCAATACCTGTCAAAATGACAATTTCACAATGTCAAAGACGAAGCATTATTTATCTGCCCCTTTCATTTGTTCTGTTGGTCAATATGTAATGTTTTTCTTCGCCTGTATTAGGAAGGAATAAGAGATATGGTATATTAGATAAGAGATATGGTATATTAGATTAGAATATACCATATATCTTATTCCTTCCTAATAGCCTGAGCTTCACATATAGTTGATAAATTTTAGCAGTAGCGTATAATCATTTTTCCTGGGCTTTTTATTTTTTAACCATACTAATATACTATAACTGATATTCTTTTGTAATTTAACAAAAAGATTGTGCAGGAAAAGCAGGAGGTCTACCTTTCCATCATCAAAATGAGCACGATAAACACGACCAATAGACCCTTCTCCAATAAGATTTTCAGAGCTGAAACTGTCAGTGGCCATCTGCAAATCTGCTATGGAAAATGATTTTACATTGTCTGGCACGCGCGCAGGCACTTTTGTCACGATAGGCTTATTCGAGAAGTCTTCATCATCAAATGATTTGTGGCGATCATGTGGTGGAGGTTTAATATTTATTGCGGCAACTGATGCATCAAGTGTGGTTGTGTTGAGTGAGGATGACGAATGCACAGACTTCAATTCTGCAAATTAGAAACAGGCTTTACATTATCAATACATCCAAGGCAATTTTGAGTATTGGAGTATCAAGGCAATTTTGATAACTCAAACCAATGATGATTAATCGGTCCATTGAAATTACATTTACTGTGAAAAAAATTTGTGGAACGCATTTCTGCAGTTTTAAAAATATAGAATGACCATATAGGGACAGCAAAAGCACAAGAAAGTAGCAGAGTTACCTTGCACATCACTTGAAGCAAGAGGGACAAATGGCTTATCCATGTCAGTCTTCTCTACATCATGGGATGGCCTGCGTAATCTTCTCTTAAATATGACAAAACCAACTATTGCCACAACCAGAAAAATAGCCAAAATTATGCCAACAATGGCACCGGCACTAAGACCGGAGCCTGAACTTTCTGATGATTTTTTGTGGCTCCCGGATTTTTTATGACTAGGGGCTCCAGGAGGTGGTGGAGGTGCGGGGCCTGAGTTCCATGAGTTACCACCCTTCCTACAAAGACAAAAAAAACCGCAGATGTCAGCTTACGACCCTTCTTATAAAGTCATTGAGTGGCAGTATCGTCCATTCAAAACGCACCAGCATTAAAATAATACAATGGACTTCACAAAATTACATTATATATTTAAAGATTCCAAAAACAGAGGTGAAAAGTCAAGAAATGCATACTGCAGATTTATGTTCTCCAACTCTTTTGGAATCCATCCAGTGAAGTGGTTATTCGCAACATTCCTACAAAAGAGAAATATTTTATTGAGAAATCTTTCATATGCAAGTGTTGTCCTAAACCTAATAGTGATCATAGACAAAGTAAAACTAACAAAGTATCAAGAGGTAGGTCAGCAAGAACATCAATTGTGCCTGTGAACTGGTTGTTCTGCAAATCTCTGCAAAATATTAGCAAATTCATCTTAAGACGAAGAAATTAGTTAAGAACATATTGCTTTGGAAGAGGAACGAAAGGGGTGTTATGAAGATGGAGAGAGCACTAACAACGAGGTTAAACTTGTCAATGAACTCATTGTTGTTGGGAGGTTGCCTGTAAGAGCGTTGTCAGAGATATCCCTGAAACATCATCACTGTCAGTTGTTATCATCAAACTCATTTCAACGAAAGAGAACCTACAAGTTCTTTTCTATATCTAGATGCAGATGAGACGCGTTAGAAGTTTGCTTGGCGAAATGAAATGAACATTTCAGACTCCACAAGAAATGAGGAAAGTCGACAGATAGAAAAACTGCGCTGTTCCAAGATGGCTAGATGCACGTAACATTACTTGAACTCTATAAACATAAGTACTGCAGAAGAAATGGAGAGCAAATTCAACAAAGAAAAATCATGCAATTTTCAGGAAGTAATGAATGTCAACGAGAAGTTTCTAAAGGCTAGATGCGACTAAAATAAAAGCAATGAAAAGGTATAGAGATGGGGAAGACATCTCACATTTTAGTCAATGAAGTAAGCTGGGAAAAGTCGAGGCCCAGTTGTCCGTTGAATTGATTCTGGCTAAGGTCTCTGTCCTCATAAAGGAAAACAAGCCTCAGTTACATTCTTTTTGTAAAGAAAATTTATTATGAAAAGAGAAAAAAACTTACAGCTCCTTTAAAGATTTCATTAGAGAAATTGAATAGGGTAATCCTCCATTGAAATTGCAACTGGCAAGGTTTCTGAACAAGAAATAATAACCTAACATCATTATCCGGAAATCGACAAAATAAACAGAAACTCAGATCACCTAACACTAGAACTGAAATTCTTTCATTAAACAAGTCAAAACTAATGAAATGTATGAGCCAAAGCAAGAGAACATGGTAACATACAATCGGACAACATTTGGCGGGAGGTTATAAGGCACCGTGCCTCCGAAATTATTGTGGCTTAAGTCACTGCAAATTTTAAAACAGAATTTAGAAAAAGAACAAACCACAAAGAAGCGGTGAGAACAATAATAAGGATGGCTCTAGAGTATTACAAGTCAGTGACCGACTGCAAATTTTGAAGCGAATACCCAATTGACCCAGTAAGACCAAGGTTTGGTATTTTTCTGCCACAACATTGGAAAAAGCAAGTATGAGACTTAGATGAGAGCACAAAATCGTTAAGGTAGTACAAACGAAAAAAAATGTAGACTTACATTTGTGTTACTTTCGAGCCTGAGCAGGTAACACCTTTCCATGACTGACCACACGGATCACCACCACTTGCAGTCCATCCAGTTAGTCCTGAAGGTGAGTTCATGCTGGTAAACATGCCGTTGAGAGCAGCGGCTGCAAATTAGAGTGTGACAAACAATGTCATATTCACAGCTAAAAGTTGTGTCAGTCATAAGAAATGTTGTTGATGGTCCGATATACTACTTCCATCCCATTTTAACTGTACGCATTTGACTTTGGCTCAACCGATGTCAACTTAAACCACCAATTGCCTGACGTATGAAAGTAATATCTGTCGCATTTAATTGATCAAAACAACTACAGTATTTCTTATTATCTTCCTTCAAAGCTGTAACTATTGCACATTTTGTGATAGAATATCGGTCAAAGTTGAGATCATTTGACAGCTCATTTCGTGATTGAAGTACGAGCGGGTAGAAAGTATAAACCAAGTCAACTTCAATGATCAGAGTGGTAAGACATCCCCTTCATGGCAACAACTACATGAACATGTTGGCAAACAATCATGAAATCTTATTCCAAGTCAACTTTTTTGAAACAGTTGAATATGAAGATCATGAATACAACAACATTGATCATCAACAATGCAACACCTCTTTGACCAATACTGACAGAACCACCTTTGATTGTCGAAGCTAGTAGCTTTGCGGAAAAGACCAGATAAACTAACATATCAAATGTCATCAACACCACAATTTCGGCAATCAATAAATTACAATTAAAGTCAAATTCAAGACACCATTAACATCAATCTTCATTTCATTCAGAAAAAAAAAACAATTTTTACACACAGAACAATTCAGTAAAAGCAATGTCAGCAGAACAAAAAACCCACAAAACAAATAAATCAACAACCAAAGTTCCCACCTTTTTCATAACCCAGAAAGTCCAAAGAAAAAATGATCACATAACATAATCAATTGGCCATAAACAATGCAAAATCAGCTAAAATTTAGCAGCAAAAAACTGAGTAAAAACATATCAATCATCTACAACAACAGCATTACTCCAGTGTCTAAAGGGCTCCAGCAAATTGCGGGATAAGGGATGGTAGGATGTACGCAGCCTTACCCATTACCCCTGAGTTAGTAAAACCATCAATCAAATACCAAAAAAACATTAAATTGAGCCGTACCCTTTTCCCCACTGTTAGTAAAACCATCAATCAAATACCAAAAAACAATCTTCACACAAACCAATGCAGATAAAAAGATTAAAAAACACACAATGTCAGGAAGCATTACCATTTACTATTAACTAAAAAAACCCACAAAAAACATGAATCAAAAGACAAAAATAACACAAACTACCCAGATGTCAGAAACCAATAAAGATAACAGTAAAAACAGTAAACAGTAAAAAAAAAAGTTGAGTTCTTTACCATCAGTTTGATCTGTATCAGCATTAATAAAGCTTAAACCTGCAATTAAAATGCAGATTACTAGGAGCATCCATTGCTCCATTATCATAACTCAATCTATCTCTCTTACAACTTTTTTTGTTGTTTTTTTCTTTATACTTCTTCTCTCTTTGTCAATTTTTTTTTATACTGTATATATTTATTTATTTTCTCCTCTTTCTTCCAGTAAAGGCTAATCAAGCAGACAGTGATGGGATTAATCTTTTATTTTTGTTAATTAATTAGTGGGTTTTATTTGCTGTATTTTTTTAATGTATTTTTTTGCAAATTCCGTGTAATTTCTGACCGACTAATTGTTGTATGTTGGAGTAGAAATAGTCGTATAATAAAAATGAAAGGTGATGTTTATAGAGTCTGTATTGTATCTGTATTTAAGCTGGCAGCACGATACACCTCACCTCCACAAGTATCATTGGCCCTCTAATTTTATTATTTTTGTCCCATTAAAATCATTATTTCTGAATTCTTTGTTCCGTTTCCGCTTTTAGTGTCTTATATTGTATTTTAGGCCCTGTTTGGCAAATAGGAGAAGTAGATTTGTGACAACGAATAACGTTAAGTAGAATACAGTTAGTTGATTTTAATAGAAGATTTGACTATAAAATTAAATTAGCAAAATTAGGATAGGGTGTTTGGATTTAGCAGATTATAGGATAATTAGAATAAATTTATGAGTAAATTGAATATGCTAATACAAATGCTACTATTAGCAGCATATTAAAAAATAGTAGATTCCGACCACTATGCTATCAGAATACGCTGCAGTTTACTAAACACATAAAAATAGTAGATTGCTTGGTCAATTTACTAATTAGGCCGAAATCTACTAATTTGCTCAATATGTTGTTTACCAAACATGGCCTTAATATCTTGTCTTTAGACACGATATTTGCACAAGATGAAGAGGTACTAAAATATGAGTTGGAATACGAAAGTTGGATAAAGTATAAGGAAGAGGTATAAATTGTTTTTTGGTACACGTAATAAATTGTGGAAATAGCAATATGATGATCGAAAAAAAACATGTCATTTTTCACAGTAATTAGACTATATATAATATATTTGATGTATTATATCAGATGGTGTAGTTTATGGGTTTTAAGGTAAAGTTTTCGAGCTTTGCTTTAAGTATTATGAGTTTTATATATTATAAAGTTTCTGAGTTCATTTACTTAAACATTAAGCTCAAAAAATTATAATATAACTCAAAAAATTACATGTGAGTTTAGTTAAATTTGAGTTTTGATGTTAAAAAATCAAAATGTAACTTAATCACATATTAGGTCTGATATAGTACATCAGATGTATGTTCATTTTTCCCATTTTTCAACTATCGTGAATAATCTTAAGATTGGAGAAATTAATTTTATAGAAATGATTTGAAGCTTGACCTCAAATCTTCGACCAAATTAATCCAAGATTCAAATCTTTTTTTCTAGTAATATTGTCGAGTTTTATTAATTATCCTGATTTACACAATTTTTGGAAATATATCACAAATTGTCAAATTCACAAGGACAGAATCATTGTCATGGTCCATTAATTAATTAATTTGGTAAATGGGATCTGAATGTATTTTTTCCCTTATTCTAACATTTTTCACTCTACAATGTGTAATAACAACAGTAAATTGAATGGAATAAAGAGCTCTTTTTATTTTTCCTAAACTCGTTCTATATTATAAGACGATTTCATAAAAACATACGCCTAAAGTATTGAATAATGTTACAATACACCGACTATATATATAGTATATAGCAATCTACTAACTAGTGATAATAGTATTTTATTTGTTCCGTTTCTCGGTATCCAAAGTGGTCTGGCACTTCTTATATTGAACCCTTCAACATTTTTTTTCTAGTCCGTATAACGTGTTCATGTTCGGTTTGAGCTAAGGTCTTTATCCTGCGATACATGCATTATCATTCACATACGAAAATAGATAATAATTTACATTAAATTAATGATGTGTCACAATAAAAATATAGTAAAACACAAAATGGGACAAATAATCGCTCTCATTTTATATTGGTGTAATGTTGAAGATAACTTAGGTTATTAAAGAGGTGCTATGAATAATCTGTTTTGTGTCGGAATTCCTCTCAGAAATTTTTTTTTTAAGCATTTAACAGCAACAGAAATATTAGTGGAGTTCTAAATATTCTAAGAGCATCTTCAATGGTTTAGCTTGAGGACTTGCTTGCAATTTAATAAAATTGTAAGCTAGTAGCTTAACCATTGGAGTAGTCCAAGTAGACTAGCTTTGCTCAAAATATTTTGAGCTAGTAGCTCTATGGAGCTACTTGCTTAAATGGACCCACTAGATATACGTACCCAATAAGAAAATAGTGGTCATATTAATTAAATTTTAATTTTATGTTGAAAATTTGGAAATTAAATAAATAAATAGAAAAGTGTGTTATGTGGGTCCAATCAAGCTATTAGTAAGTTGGCTAAACCATTGGAGCAAATTATAGCTTAAAATTATTGTAGCTTAAAAAGTTGATGTGGCAAAGGTAAGCTAGTACCAACTAGCTTACCATTGAAGATGCTCTTGAAAATAGAAATGATTTCTCTAATTCAAATACTCACTGTAGCAAGAACATTGGTCCTCTTGTGTACAACTAATTAAATAAGTATGAGAATAGTTGCCAAGGTTCAATACCTATCTACCACTACATTCATACTTAAATTTTCATTTAAGACGGATATATCTTTCTTAATAAACGGATCAAATATCATACAGTACATAAGATAAAAACAGAATGTATTAAAATTAGCAAGAGGTTCATCCCATATTCCCATCTATGCAAATAGGGTGTGATATGAGTTGAGATCACATGTCCCACTTTTGTGTCCTATTGTCTTTATCTTGCGACACATCATCATTCATATGATAAGATTGATAGCAAATTCTCTTAAACTAATGATGTGTCACAAGGTGAGTATAGTGAGACACAAGATGAGACACAAAATGGGACAGAGAATCCGCTCTCGTTTATATGACCCGTTTTATTCTTAATACGGATATTCCATTTAAGTAAGGCAGACCTATTGATCTTCATATATATTCGATAAATAGAGAGGTTGCCTCGACCATGACCTCACCGGCCCAGAGCGAGGTCAGACAAGGCTTTCTCAACGTTGATCCAAGCTTTACAAAAAAATTAGCATATTTGAGACTTTTAGCATATTTGGCTAATCAATATGTTATTTGTGATGTTTGGTAATCAATATTTTGAAATAGTAGATTGTGGTTGAATCTACTATTTTACAATATGTTGCTCCCCTCAGCATATTATATCAGTATATAGGAAAAAAATGAATTTACCTTTTTACTCCTTGAAAAATATATTAATCTACTTTCATTACATAGTTAACAATTTAATTATGTCCTTATATGTCATTTTACAAAGTAGAGATAGAATCTGTTGATTTACATCCGTTAATTACCAAACACGTTTAACAACATGAGAAATTCTTGGGTACACCGGATGTACTAGGTCATCATACACCCTATCTAATGAAATATTAGAACTGATTAAATTCTCCATAAATAATAAAACATAATCTTAATAAAATAAAAACTAAGTTATTTCATTGGTTAAGGTGTACGATATATTACTCTACTTTCATTCCATAGTCAACAATTTGAGTCAAAATTCTCTCCATTTTCTAAAAAGAAATGGAGAGTCCATTTCCTATCGACGGACGAGATTGGATTCTAGCAACATCGAACGGTTCACGATTTATGCATAGAAAAAAGGGTCAATAGAATATGGAGAGGATAATATTATTAAATGGGTTTGTGAGAGGAAATAGAGAGAAAGGAAATGCAGAGGATCCTAATTACAACAATTTAATCATGTCCTTATAACTTATAAGTCACTTTACAAAGAAGAGATAGAATCTGTTGATTTAAATCCGCTAATTACCAAACACCTTTAACAACATATGTTAATTCAATATGCTAGTAACATATCAACAAATTCTGTTAATTATAATCTGCTCTCTCAATCTGTTTATGCCAATATTAATCTAATGTTTACCAAACACGGTCATACTTATCATATTCTCGGTCCCGTTCTTATGTTCTATTTAGAGGTTCCACACTCTTGCTACTTTGTTTTATAACACATGCATCATGCTTATGTGTCAAATGCAGAAATAGTAGGATATAATAATAAGATTGGACACGGAAACAGGACAAAGGGTTTGGTCTATTGCAAGGGCTTGAGGATTAAGTAATTTTTTTTTTTTTTTACTTTTTGGCAGACTAAAGACGTTTCGAGTTGGATCAGGCAAGCCTCTATATCTGATCACCTCTAAAATTAATTAACGGTCAAATACTCTAAATTTTACTTAAATAAAGTCAAAGTATACACAAAATAAACTACTTGTTAAACTTAAAAAATAGTATTAACAAAAATTCTTTTACATTGACTAATTCAAGCTAAGTTTAGGGGCAAATAATGAGATATTTAATCTCATATTATTCTCTAATCATTACTTGGTTAGATCTATGTCTTCTAACAACATTTGAGGTCTCAATTTAATTGCAATTAGATTAAAATAAAATATATTGAGATAATTTATTCCATTTTTGTATCTCATCTTGTACTTTATCATCTTTATCTTCTTACACATTATATCTTAAACAATAAAAAATGATGGTAATTATATCAAACTTTGAAACTTATAATGTATATATCACTGAAAAAAATAGTAATACTGGAGATAAGATACAAAATGAAACAAATAATCTACACTAACTAATTAATTAGAAAAAAAAAATTAAAAAGTTAAATCTCTTCCATTATACTCACGGAGTACTTATATTCGATTTTTCTAACGTACTATGCCCTTAGGATATACATATTAATAAGCTATCTAACCGAAGAAAGATTCACAAAAATATATCACTAGTAAAAAAAAAAAGAGTTAGCACTTCAATTTATAATGATATATTTTTGTGAATCGATCTTTCTTAATTAGCTTATTAATATGTGTCTTAAAGGTACAAGTTAAAAAAAACGCATATATAATTCATAACTAGTTTGAATGCCCGTGCGTTGCAACGGGATAATTAACTTATTTATAATGCAAAAAAACACGTTATAAGGGTTTAATGTTCACATTTTATGTCTAATGATTTGCTTACATATTATTAAAATATTCCTTCAAAAAAAAATAAAAGATTAATATATACGTGGGTTAACTCTTATTTATAATCACCCAACCTTATATTAATCTTTCTATGTGGGACAATTATACTATTTATAAGTAATATTCACCAAACTTAGATTATTTTTCTGATGTGTGATAATTCTACTATTTATACGTACTATATATTCATCACACCTGCATTGTTTTTCAATGTGGGACAAATAACATACTCATAATTACACCATCTTTTTTGCATATAGTTCGACATCCAACCAGATCCCGAATATCGAATATGGACAATTGCTACTCATTATATCTAATAGTTATATTTAAATTTAATACTATGATCAAGTACTCTTCATTAATAATGTTCCGACGTTAACTTAGTTTGAATGCCCGTGAGTTGCAAAAAAAATAAAGGATTAATATATATACGTGGGTTAACTTATTTATAATCATATAATCACTCCGTCTTATACTAATATTTTGGTGTGGTACAATTTTACTATTTATAAGTAATATATTCACCAAACTTAGATTATTTTCTAATGTGGGACAATTTTACTATTTATACGTAGTATATATTCATCAAACCTGCATTGTTTTTCAATGTGGGACAAATATCATACTCAGAATTACACCATTTTTTTTGCACTTAGTTCGACATCCAACCAGATCCCAATACCGAATACGGACAATTGCTATTTAGTTCGATTTTGAGTTGATGCCTAAGTTCCAAGGATGCTCATAGAATCACCCACCTTATGCTATATTTTGATGTGGAAAAATTCTATTTTTTATATGTAGTATATTTATCACACCTATATTATTTTTCAATGTAGGGGATATAACATACTATGAAATACACCATCTTTAATATGTGTAAATTATATGAAATCTATATATACTCTAATGATAGCCTTTCTTACCATGAATCTAATAATATTATTTTCATAATTTTTTTACCGACATTATTTTGTCAAACGAAATTTAAAAGTTTTTATATAAAAATTAGAAACATCACTTGAAAATAAAATAAGAAATACATAGTATATATATAATAACTAAAAGATTTTCCAAACATTAACTTAGGTTAAAAATCATTATTGTAGAGACAGTAATATAAACTCTTTTAAGAGTTATCTCTGACAATACTTAATGGAATCAAAAGATTTTGGGTTATGACTTCTATTTATAATCATAAGATCACCATGCCTTACGGTAATCTTCTGATGTGGACAATTTTAATATTTATACATAGTATATTCACCACACTTACGTTACTTTTCAATGTAGGACAAATAATATACTAACTACTAAGTACACCATTTTTTTGTACCTACTTTGACATCAACCCGATTTAATAATGAGAAAATACAATACAATACAATATACACTCTAATGATAGCATTTTTTTGTCACAATCTGATTATATAATTTTCATACGATATTTTTTTTCAAATGAAATATAAAGTTTTTATATCAAAATAATAAACATCACTTTAATATAATATAGAAAATGTATATATATGAGACATTTCTATTATTTATACATAATATATTCACAACACCTACATTATTTTTCAATGTGAGACATATAACATACTAAAAAGTCTATATCTTTTATATCAAAAATTTTTGGATTAATACCTAAGTTTCAAGGATGTCTCTTATTTATATTTATAGAATCACCCTACCGTATTCTATTATTTCAATGTGAGATACATAATTTAATTATTTAGACGTAGTATGTTCATAATGCCTACATTATTTTTCAATGTGAAAGATATAACATACCAAGAAATACATGTCTCTTCTTAAAAACTACTATTGTATACATATTATTTTTCTTTGAAGGTAAAACCACTTAGTCTCGATCATTAGATATGGATCTCTAAATCGTACATATAACGACTCATTAAAGCTCTATTACTGCATTTAGAAGACAACTATTAGTAAAACCTTTAGTTTTGTAGTGTGTCAGGAGACTACCATTAGTAAAACCTTTTATTTTTTGATTTTCTTGTTCAACCTTTAGTTATTTTTTGATTTTCTTGTTCATATTCTTAACTCTTTCCCGAGTAGTTCCCAACGATTTCCACTTTATTTTTTATATCATATCGTAGATAACGATAGAAAATCTTAAGAGCTCTTTAAAACAATATTTATGAGACTCAAAAAATTTTTGGTGGATACATAAGTTCCAAATATGCATCTTATTTATAATCATAGGATCACATTACCTTATATTAATCTTTCGATGTGGGACAATTCTACTATTTATATGTAGTATATTCACCACACCTACTTATTTTCCAATGTGGGACAAAATATATAAAAATTATACAATTTTACGTATTAAGAAGTACACCATCTTTAATATGTACAAATAATATGAAATTTATACTCTAATGATAGCATTTTTTAACACAAAGCTAATTATATTTGATGGGGCATATTCTGCACCGCTGACCAAAGTCAACACACTGAGCAAGGTCAAAGATATCCACAGCAAGTCAACGACTTAGACTGTCTAGCCGATGCATCCCATCGGCCGCCCTAGCGACGTCTCGGCCCGACAACCTCGCCACCGGTACACATACCCGCGTACTCATATCCAAGACCCTCTGCCGGCCTGCCATAGGTTCATCGGCCGAGGGTAGAACGGTCTTTCCACCTGATAAGCCACTTGGCCACTTGGCCACTACGTGACAAAAGGTGAAAGCCTATAAATACTCCTCAACCTTCTTTGAGGAAAGGATCTCACAACTAAACCTAAATACACTATTCATCTGGTAACATCTCTCTTATCTCTCTACAATACATTCCTAGCCAATTAGCATACAACTTATACCTCTAAGTTCACCGACTTGGGCGTCGGAGTGGGTACGCTTGCACAAAGCCAAGCCCTCGCCTTCGTTCATTGTTGCAGGGGAGGCCGAGGGAGACGATAGAAGCACGAAGGGTCTAACCCAAGACATTATTCTACAAGCCACGGGTGGTAACGATACTTGCTCGAATTATACCCTAACAATTGGCGCCGCCGGGGGAAAGACACTAGAAGCTAGTCACATTCATTCCCAAACAAAAAACACAAAACAAAAACCCACCCAAAAAGCTAAGAAAATGTCGAAACAACAAGATGCAGTCGTAACCGACGAAACCGCATTTTACCAAGATGATACTTTCAACAATTCTGGAGTCGTACAGCCCTCCACCGGCGGTGTAATCCAACCGGAGTTCGGGATGCCATCAATACCCGACACGCCGCGCCCCAACCAGTCACCATCATGGGACATGTGGTTGACGTAGCAAGGTCAAGATGCTCCTAGACCTAATTAGTAATACGCCCGCTCACACCGTCACGTCGACAAGAGCGGCGGAAATCGTCCGGGAGACCAGGGCCCAAAATATGACTCCGAGAAATTTGAACGGAGCACTAGGAGAAGCCGGCCCAATCAAGACGCCGGGGGAGCCCAAAGTGGGCGCGGTAGACCTAAGTCCTTCCCGCACTCGGGGGAGGACAGCGTCCCCGCCACACGAACGAGGCTCACCCCGAAGAAGCCAGAGGAGTCCGACTCAGCAGAGTTGGAGAAGAAGCCCGAGTCGAAGAAGGAGCCCCTCCCGTCACGGAGGAAGGAGCCAGGTTAGGGACGCAAGAAGCCGATCACCGCGTGTCGTTCGACACATGGTTAGGCAGCCCCTCAACGCCTACGTCTTAGAAGTCCCGGTGCCGAACAAGCTCAAGCTACCACCTCGTCGTCGTGAAGGAGATGGTGATCCAGCCGACCACGCCGAGGCTTTCGAGTCTTACATGTCGGTATGGGAGCAGCCCGATGAGGTCTGGTGCCGAATTTTCCCAACAACTTTGCATGGGATGGCTCAGAGCTGGTACAAAGGACTTCCTGACGGCTCGGTGTATTATTACGCCGACCTGAAGGGCGCTTTCCTAGCCCAATACTCCTGCAATAAGAGAAGGGCCGTAGAGACATCTGACCTCCTGACCGTCAGACAGGTGGGGGGCGAGTCTCTCCGGAGCTACGTGAAGAGGTTTGATGAAAAGGTCCAGCAGATTCGAGAAATTAATCCCGAGCTGGCGGCCTTCGCGCTGATGAGGGGCCTCCCGAAGGGAGATTTGAAAAATGAGCTCATCAAGTGCGGAGGCCTGAGCATGGACGCCGCCAGGCAGTTGGCCGACCAAGCCATCAAGGTAGAAGACTATCACAAGGCCTGGGTAGGCCCCAGCGAAGCCGAGCACCCAGGGGAAGGACGCCGTGGCGACAACAGGTCACGGTCCGACGAAAGACGCCGTAAGAATGATAGGTCGCGGTCAGACAAGCCTGCCTGGAAACAAAGCCCGGCGGATACCCGGGGGAGCTCGGGAACGTACTACAAAAAACAGTACGAAAATCACACCCCTCTGGTTATATCAGCCGCCGAAGTTTTCGCTTTGAGCAAGAACGAGGGCCAGAAATGGGAAAGACCCCCTAGGCCGAGGAGTGACGGTGACACGAGCCAGTACTGCAAGTACCACGGCCACACCGGACACCTTACCAACGATTGCCGACACCTGAAGGATGCCATTGAGGAACTAATCCGAAAGGGGAGCCTCGGCAAATATGTTGCCAAGGGCCGAAAACCAGATACCGGCGGACCGAACAAAGAAGTCCACCGCGAGCGTTTAGGAGTAGTCAATGTCGTCATCGGGGACAACGAGCGCGTGGTCCGCTCATGGGCACAAACGGCCCCGGATGAGCCTCATCCGCCATCAACTTTGTGCCCAACACAAGAACCCCGCTCCCAAAGATCCCGGACATGACCATTGGACAAGAAGACTACGATGGAGTCGTCGCTTTTCATAGCACCCACTTACTTATCCGGACATAGCCAACCACTTGGTGAAGCGATGCACGATTGACACGGGCGCCTACACAAACGTTATGTACAGAGAATGCTTTCGGCCTCGATCAAGATCGAAGATCTGAACCCCTGCACCGACCCATTGTACAGCTTTTCTGGGGACGGCCTGGTACCCCTGGGGTCGGTTAGATTGCCGGTGAAGTTTGGCGAGGGGAATACAGCCAAAAGCGTTATGTCTGAATTCATAGTCATCGACGGCGTGTCCGCCCACAACGTTCTCGTAGGCCGGGTCACTTTGAGCGAGATCGACGCCGTGGTATCCATCAGGACCCTGACACTGATATATGTCTCGGACCGGGGGGAGGCGCAGAAGCTCACCTCGAAAGACGAAGACCCCGATTTATGGGAGGTTTACGCTAATAGCTCGAAGGCCGACATCGTTATTATCAGCCCAAACGGAGACGTGTTCGAGCACGCCTTGAAGCTTACCTCATTGGCCTCAAACAATGAATCCAAATATGAGGCGGTAATAACCGGAGTTGAGCTAGCTAAAGCCGCCGGAGCAGAGCGTATCATGGTGACAACGGACTCACTATTAGCGGCCAACCAGATCAAAGGCGAGTGCGAAGCCCAAGACTACGGGACAATCAGGTATCTGGTGAGGGTTAGAGCCATCGCTTCAGAACTAAAAACCTTCCGGATACAGTACACCCCCAGATCCGGGAACGATCGGACCATTGGCATGGTCGAAGGAGCAGAGACCGAGGAGGTAGAGATTGACCCTGGCCGCACCGTAACCGTCGGTGTCAACCTGGAACCAAAATTCAGAGCCGACCTCCTGGATCTGCTGAGGAGAAATAAAGATGTTTTCGCATACTCGGCGGCCGAGATGCCAGGCGTGAGCCGGGAGGTGATTGTTCATAAGTCGAACGTACTCCCCGCCGCCGCCCGATCAAGCAGAAATGAGAACTCCTCCGCCGAGAAGGACGACGCCATCAAAGCCGAAGTAGATAAACTACTAGCGGCGGGTTTTATCATGCCTTGTACCTATCCTGAGTGGTTAGCCAATGTTGTAATGGTGAAGAAGTCATCGGGGGCATGGAGAATGTGTGTAGACTTTACCAACCTTAATAAAGCATGCCCCAAAGATTGTTATCCCTTGCCTCGAATAGATAGTTTGATCGACGCCACGGCGGGCTACACCATGCCGAGCCTCATCGGACGCCTTCTCGGGATATCACCAAGTGTTTATGGCCGAAGAAGACATGCCTAAATGTGCATTTATCACCGCCAACGGCACGTACATGTACAAAATGATGCCGTTTGGTTTGAAGAACGCCGGAGCAACGTACACAAGGCTGGTGGACAAAGTGTTCCAGAACCAAAAAGGACGAAACATTGAGGCTTACGTCGACGATGCTATTGTAAAAAGCAAGTCCGACAAATGAGCATCCGGCGATTTACACGAGACATTTTGTTCACTAAGGAAATACAAGATGAAGCTCAACCCAATGAAATGCAACTTCGGTGTCCGGGCAGGTAAATTCCTCGGTGTACTTGTCAGCGCCAGAGGCATAGATGCCAATCCAGACAAAGTCCGAGCAATCCTAGACCTGCCGGAACCAAGGAATCGAAAAGAGGTTATGATACTGACCGGGAGGATGGCGGCTCTCGCCCGTTTCATCTCCCGGTCAGCCGACAAGAGCACCCCATTCTTCAAAGTGTTGAAAGGAAATAAAGACTTCAGCTGGGGGGAGGAACAGAGCACGGCTTTCAAACAACTAAAAGCTCACCTTCGACCCTCCCGACTGGTCCGTGCCGATATTGGGGGAGACGCTATACCTATACATAGCAGTTACCTCGGCCACGGTCAGCGCCGTGATCATCAGGGAAGAAGACAAACAGCAACACCCAATCTACTTCGTCAGCCATACATTGTTGCCTGCCGAGAGAAATTACCCACTAATTGAAAAAGCAGCCTTCGCCGTTGTCATTGCCACAAGGAAGTTAAAACCCTACTTCGATGCACACCCCGTGACGGTCCTGACCGATCAGCCGTTGGAGAAAGCCTTGGAAAAATTCGAGCAATCCGGCAGGCTCATCAAATGGGCAGTGGAACTTTCTGGTTTCGGCATTCAATACAAGCCAAGGCCTTCGATAAAGGGGCAAGCGCTTGCAGATTTCCTGGCCGAATGCACATATCAGGAAGAGCCAAACCCGGGCATATGGGAGGTCTACACCGACGGCTCCTCCACGACGAATAGCTCAGAGCCGCATCCTTATCATCAGCCCAAACGGGGACGAGTTTGAGTACGCCCTGAAATTCACCTTCTCGGCCTCGAACAATGAGTCCGAATACGAGGCGGTGATAACCGAGTCGAGTTAGCTAGGGTCTGCGAGCAATAACACATTGTCTTTGAAATCGACTGCTGTTGGTTACCAACCAAATCAGAGGGGAGTATGAGGCTCGGGACGACGGAATGGTAAGGTACCTGGAAAGGGTAAAAGCCGATGTAGCAAAATTGAAATCCTTCCAAATCCAAAGTCGTTCCCAGATCCGAGAACAACCGAGCCGACGCTCTCTCTAAACTGCCACTCAACCATCAAGAATGTCACCGACCGTGGACCGGGTAGATATCGAATGCGAAAAGCATCGCTGAGACCGTCGGCATGATAGGTAACATAGAGACCGAGACAACGTGGATGACTCCGATAATGAGATATAAACTTACAGGTGAACTGCCGGAGGGCCGCAACCCCTCTGCCAAAATAAAAAGGATCGCCGCCGGTACTTGGTGTTCGAAGGGGAACTCGTATGAAGATCCGTAATAAGACCGCTCTTGAAGTGTGTCGGTCTGCCTGAAGCCGACGCAGAATCGATATCGACGAAAATTCACGAAGGCATCTGTGGGCATCACATGGGGGCAAGAACACTAGCCCACAAAGCTCTCCGAGCTGGCTACTTCTGGCCCACCATGCTTCAAGACTCTAGAACGAAGACCAAGAAGTGCACGAACTGTCAGATGCACGCCCCGGTGATTCATGCTCCCTCCAGAGACCTACAACCGGTGCTTAGTCCCCTTCCCTTCGCGCAATGGGGGATGGACATGCTAGGGCCATTCCCAACAGCCTCCGGAGGAAGGAAGTTCTTAATCGTCGCCGTTGACTACTTCACCAAATGGGTTGAAGCCGTAGCAGTCCCAAAAAAAGACCACAAAGAGCTGTCGAAAGGTGATCCGGGAAAACGTCATAACCCGCTTTGATTGCCCCAAGTTATGGTATTTGACCACGGCCGAGAATTTTGGAGCGACCTGATAATGAACTGGCTAGAGGAGCTTGGCATCAAGTTCGCGTATTCCTCCGTCTGCCACCCGCAGAGTAACGGTCAGGCGGAGGCAGCCAACAAAACCATCCTCAACGGCTTGAAGAAGACAGTTGAAGACCTTAAAGGAAGGTGGGCCGACGAACTACCGGCGTCTGTGGTCCCTTCGAACCACGGAGAAAGAAGCAACGGGATACACCCCCTTCCATCTAGTCTACGGCTCCGGCGGTCCCGCGATCGAAGCGACGGTGCCAACATTCGAACAACCACTTTTGACCCGAGTTGAAAACGAGGAGGGCCTAAGGGTTTCCCTAGACTGTCGAAGAAAGCCGAGACACGGCACGCCGAACCCGGCCGTATATCGAACCGAATGAAGAGAGCCTACAACCGAAGAGTCCACAAAAGGGACTTAAAAATAGGAGACCTAGTCCTAAGGAAGTCACCACCACCAACAAAGGAAACATTCATGGCAAACGACGGCCAATCGGGAAGGTCCTACAGGTGGTCGAAGAGATGAGGCCGGCACGTACTTACGAATGACATGGGAGGCGTGCCTTTGATGAGCCATTGGAACACCGACAACTTGAGAAAATACTTTGTATAGCGGCGGAGGTATCCAAACCCATTGTGGACACCCCAACGCACAATCATAACATATGAATGAAACGCCCAGGTTCTCCATCAAAGTGTCTTTCCCCTCCAAGATTTGCCACCAGACGAGGAAAGAGACGCTATCGAAGCCGCAACCCCGATTACCTCGGTCAAAACCGAGAGCGACGGGGAACACGACGGCCGATACGCTAAAAGAAAAACGTATACTCAGCGCAATTGAGACGCCAATCTAGCGGTCAATATGCCTACATTCAGTTACGGACGCTATCGAAGCCGCAACCCCGATTACCTCGGTCAAAGCCGAGAGCGACGGGGAACACGACGGCCGATACGCTAAAAGAAAACGTATACTCGCCGCAATTGAGACGCCAATCTAGCGGTCAATATGCCTACACAGATTCGACGCTATCGAAGCCGCAACCCCGATTACCTCGGTCAAAGCCGAGAGCGACGGGGAACACGACGGCCGATACGCTAAAAGAAAAACGTATACTCAGCGCACCGAGACGCCAATCTAGCGGTCAATATGCCTACATTGATTCGACGCTATCGGCCGCAACCCGATTACCTCGGTCAAAGCCGAGAGCGACGGGGAACACGACGGCCGATACGCTAAAAGAAAAACGTGTACTCGCGCAATTGAGACGCCAATCTAGCGGTCAATATGCCTACACGATTCACGACGCTATCGAAGCCGCACCCCCGATTACCTCGGTCAAAGCCGAGAGCGACGGGGAACACGACGGCCGACCGATACGCTAAAAGAAAAACGTATACTCAGCCGAATTGAGACGCCAATCTAGCGGTCAATATGCCTACACAGCTACGACGCTTATCGAAGCCGCAACCCCGATTACCTCGGTCAGAGCCGAGAGCGACGGGGAACACGACGGCCGATACGCTAAAAGGAAAACGTATACTCAGCGCAATTGAGACGCCCATCTAGCGGTCAATATGCCTACACAGTTACGGACGCTAAAGACGTTGGACACGGTTGAGACGTGCATTCAAACCGCTCGCCATGTCATGTGTGAAAACAAACGCACTCAACTAGTAAAGTGGAAGAACGAACGAGAGAACCGTAATCAAAGCCCCGGCCAAGCCAAAGGCCGACAAAATAACTTTATTAAGAATGATCACAAGGAGAGTACAAACGACGGCCGTCCCCGTAGGGGTAGCCAAAACTCTACCTACCAAAGCATTACAAAAGCAAAGAAACGAAAGGAAAGCAAAAGATTACGGACTTAGGATTTGAAGCGCCAAAAGAATGGCAGAGGAGAGAAGGCTCAATAATTGGCCCCGAACAAATGAAGCTATCCGAGACGCCGGGTGAGTCCGGTGACGACCGCCCGTCTCCCTATGCCTCGCTGTTGCCCTCCATCGCAGCAACAAAGATCCTCGGTGGCCGGCTTGGAGGAAGGTTGACCATCTCCGGCAACTCCTTGGCCTCACTGTCGAGCCGCCTTCGCCGCCTCCGCCTTCTCGCAGCCGTCTCCGCAGCCTCGCCTATCTCATCCAGAACCGATCATATTTATCCCACGGGAAGGAGCCGTCGGGGACAGACCTTCGATCGCCTCCCCGCCGCCTCCTCGGCCTGGTCCCGGAATTGGGCGCACATTTTAGGGAGGAGATCACATTGGAGCATTTCAATATCCTTCTCTTTTTGAGCAAGGATAGCCGCACGTCACTAAGCACCTCCGCCGCTTGTGGAATCGCTCCTCCCACTCGTCCCTCTTGCAACCACAACATCATAGGCACCTTTGTACCTATCCCGCTCCTCCATCATCTTGGCCGTGGCGCCATCAGCATTCTCAACTTTGGCCCTCTCGGCCCTCAGCAGCCTCTCAGCCTCCTCCGCACGCCCCACAGCAACACGAAGATCCAGCTGAGCCTTCCCGGTTTCCTCCCTTGCAGCGGAGAGATCAAGCTTGAGCTGTGCAATCACCGGTCCGGACTGGGCCGTGGCCTTTTCTTGCTCCTGGATAAGAGACACGGCCAGGCGACTCCATCTCCCCAGCCTCTTATATATCTTCTCGCCCTCCGCCACGAGCTCGGCGGGGGTAACCTTCTGGGGAAAGGAGTCCACGACGACGTTTTGGCCACCAGCCTTCTCAGCCGCCTTCTCAGCTGCCTTCTCAGGCTGCTTCCCTGCTTGCCGTTCAATGAGAACGGCAGCCGCCGACGGTTGATCTACAAAAAAATGACACAGAGCGTCCATGTCACCTTGTGTTGGCACGTCAGAAAGCCTGTCACCAGGAATGTCCAACGAGCCGGCCAAATCCGAACCACATGTTAAGTCCGTACTTCGTTTGAACCCTCTTATTTGGAGGGTGGTGGGAGCAGCTCCTCCCCGCCAACAGTGGAAGCAGGCGGTGGGTCTTTCCTCTTCCTCGGAGAAGGGACCTTAGCAGCAGTTGCCTCCTCCTCAGAAATGTTGATCACCTCCACATGAGCCTTTTCGGCCGCTGGGGTCGAAGAGGGAGTCGCAATTGATACAGCCGCCGACTTGGACGTCGCTTTCTTCGATCTCTTCGGCACGCCGTCAAGAACCCGTGCCTGAGCCGTCTCCCGATCCAACGCCCTCGACTGCTTTTCCATGAGCTCGTTAGGGGATAGCCGGCGATCTTTCGTTTCACCGTAGGATGACGGTGAGAACCTTCCCGTCCTTATCAAGCCCCACCTCTTCAGTCCCTCTCGGACGGATCCCTACCAAATCGATCCGCAAGAAACCGAACAAGAGTTACATAAAAGAAGTAAAAACAAAGCTCAGAAAAAGGAACATAACGAGCAGGGGTGGGCCTCACACCGACCCCACTCACCCCAGTTGAGGGCCGGTATGAGGCCGACGCGGCATAACAGCTCGTCCTGAAGAATAATCTGAGTCGGGGGCAGCCATCCCTCCTCAGCGTCAAATAGCTGCATTGCCCGTTTCTCATCCTCCGAAAGAGGGACAAAAGAAGCGTCCATCTTAACCTTGCTACCCCGGGAGACGTATTTCTCATACTCCGCCCGGTCTCACACCGTAAGTGAACAGGGCCCTGAAAAGACCGAGGCAACGGATAGTCCTCCGGCACTTTGACATACACCCATCGCTCTTGCCAGTCTTTGCAGGAAGTAAGCTTGTTTACGGAGACATATCCCGGCTCCATCTGCACGCTGTACCACCCCACCCTTTTGGCAAATGACGGCCGAAGACTATGAAGTCGGCGGAATAAGTCGACCGTAGGGATCTCCCCTTTAAAGAGGCAGAGCCACACAAAGCCGATTATCGTCCTCACAGCCAACGGATGCAGTTGGGCCACGGCAAGATTCATAGCTCTGATGATGGGCACGAGGTGTTCGTTCAAAGGAAACCGGAGCCCGTACTCCAATTGCCTGATGTACACGCCGATATGACCCGGGGGAGGACAGCGAGACGCTCGACCCTCCCGAGGGAAAACAATTTTATACCCCTCACCAAGGAAGAAGTGATCTCCGAAAAGAGTTTCCCCGGAGCTGCTTGCGAATTTATTTGTCCAGGAACGGTCGAGGCCAGTCGTGCAGGCCTCACCATGGTCTGGAATAGCCCTCCTCCCACCACCAACGGAAGCCCCCTCACCACGATCCGGAGTGATAATCCTCCCGCCATCACCGGGAGCCCCCTCATCATCATCCTCATCTTCCAACTCCTCCAGGAGGGGCAGATCGCCTACGGGGAAGGAGACTTAGGGCCCCCAAACCTTAGCGGGATGGCCTCCAAGACCTCCTCCTCATCAAGACGCGACGGGGAACCCCGGCGTGGTATACCAATCCCGGATCGAAGACATAATTCACAACAAATTACCAAAGAAGAAAAAAATAAAAGTTTGCTTGTTTACCTTAAAGAAAAACACTCGCCGGATCGGATACTCCAAGATTAAGAAGAAGAAAACCCTTGAAAGTTTGGAGAGATGAAGATTTTAGAGAAAAATTTTCGAAAATAAAATGGAGGCCAAAATCACTAATAACTTCCCTATTTATAGAGAAAAGCCCATGAAGAGGGACCAATCAGGGCACACCCATGAAGTGTCAACCAATCGAACGCACACGTGTCAAGCTGCAACCGCGAATGTCAATCGTCGCAATGCAGTTGAATGTCAATCAATGCAACAGCGACTGCGTCTTCAACAAGCCTATTCACATCTCTCGCGATCGTTCATTTCAAGCAAATTCCTGGTATCTACTCTCCGGCCACCGATCAACCAAGTAATGGAGCACCGGCCGGGGCAATCAAAGTCAACCTAAGACTCTCACTGGGTCTCGGCCAACATATTCCTTTTCCACATCGGATACCCTTTACGCATCCATGTGGAGGGGGGATATGGTATATGGTGCGGCCTAACAAGAGCCACGCCGGTACACAAGAAGACACCGATACAGGAATATTGCGGAAGTTTGTGCAGAATATATGCTCAGCATACATCGGAGCCCATACCACGGCATAGACTACGCTGGGGGCAAATTGATGGGGCATATTCTGCACCGCTGACCAAAGTCAACACACTGAGCAAGGTCAAAGATATCCACAAAGAAGTCAACGACTTAGACGTCTAGCCGATGCATCCCATCGGCCACGGCTAGCGTCTCGGCCGACAACCCGCCAAGGGACACATACCCGCGTACTCATATCCAAGACCCTCTCTTAGCCCGCCATAGGTTCATCGGCCGAGGGTAGAACGGTCTTTCCACCTGATAAGCCACTTGGCCACTTGGCCACTACGTGACAAAAGGTGAAAGCCTATAAATACTCCTCAACCTTCTTTGAGGAAAGGATCTCACAACTAAACCTAAATACACTATTCATCTGGTAACATCTCTCTTATCTCTCTACAATACATTCCTAGCCAATTAGCATACAACTTATACCTCTAAGTTCACTGACTTGGGCGTCGGAGTGGGTACGCTGGCACAAAGCCAAGCCCTCGCCTGTTCATTGTTGCGGGGAGGCCGAGGGAGACGATAGAAGCACGAAGGGTCTAACCCAAGACATTATTCTACAAGCCACGGGTGGTAACGATACTTGCTCTGGAATTATACCCGGAACAATATTATTTTCATAATTTTTTTAACGATATTTTTTTGCCAAATGAAATGTAAAAATTTGATATAAAAATTGGAAATATCACTTGAATATAATTTAGGAAATATACATATTATAAAAATTAAAAGATTTTCCACTTTATTTTTTACATCAAAAATTATACTTTCCTAAATTGATTTTTGATGATGTGGACGCTCTCAGATCGCTCGAAAAAACTCTCTTTTATATATATATATAGATTGGTCATAGTTGTAAGACCCTAATCAAGAGAACTAGAGAAGGTGTTTGTTGCATGTTGATAGACATGCAGTGGGATACTTACCTTGAACACTAGATAACTATAAACTCCTTTTACTTCACTTTTAGGTTATTTTCTGGCCAAGTTCTCTTGTTTGTTGTTGTCTTTAATTTAAAGATTTCACCTAAGTTGGTAGACTTGGTACTATAGCACGTAGCCACGTACCATTAAAGAGCTAGCTAGATTGCGTTTGCCTTTCTTTTTGTGTTGCTGATTTTGTCGTTGTTTCACTTTACAACAAACTGACAACGCATATAAAGTGCGTACTACATGGTCTTCAACTTCATTTCATGACAAATTGAGACATACAACAAAGGAAAATGAGTCATAGAGAATTGATCCACATTCACTTCATGTATCTCACTAAAATACACTCGTTTTCCATTAGTTATTGTTTGTTTGTTTTAAACAAGTTCTACTAATTTAATGGAATTTAAAGGACTTTTTATAAATACATTAGGTGGAGTCTCTTATTATGATTGAACTTTTATTTTTCTATAGTATACATAAGGCCAAATTTAATGCAGTCTCAAAATGTGAGATTTGGAGAAGTATCAAACAAGGATGATAAAATGGTGTTGTACTGTATAGTATAAAGTCTTAAAGTGGGTCTTGGATTTCCAAGACCCAACTTGAAAAGTCTTTTGTTTGTATAGGAAAATAAGCTTAGTTGCTTGGTTCTATATATTTTAGTTGAGATTTTTGATGGGTTTAGGGATAAAGTGAAATAAATAAAAGAGTCTCAATTGAGTCTTTAGAATAAAATAATAATATTTTACTATTGTTGAGACTCATATTAATAGTAGTTCCTAATTTACTCTTTTATTTACTAATAAAATCTCGCAGCTTTTACTACAAAAATTCACAAGTTTAGGAAGCTGTGTTAACGTCATTGGGTGTCATTCAATCTCAACGGTCACCCTTTTACATGTAATAAATGAGACCCTAAAAATAAATGGTGTATATGAGAGAGTGACACTGTTGGGTTCCTTATGTTGATGATAACATGCCCATTTGATTTGTGTTATCTTAGTTTACCTTTTCAGGATTAATGATGTAATCAAGCTTGGATTAAGAAGTGTTGAAGTTGTTATTAATCCCATTGTATTTAGTCGAGTGTCATCTAATGTCCAAGCAAGAAAGTAGAGTATACTAGAGTAACAGAAACAGTCCAGACGACTGTTGCTTTCACACGCAAACAGCTGTTTGGATTATGCCACAACTCGTAAAAACTTGAAGCTCCCTTTTTATCTTTCAAAAGCATCTCACGTGACCCATATCTTTCAAAGATAAAAATCAGTTTTTTATTAAAGAGGTGGTCTTCATTAAAGAGTGGTTTGAATTATTATTTTCAAAATGTTTCCTCTTTATGCAAATTCAATCCTTTGGTCTTTAAAGAAAACAAGAAATGCTTTTTGCCATATTTGTGTTTACTTGTCATCATGTGACTTGTCTCACATCCTTTGTTTTCTGATTTTGCATGAGCATTTAAGGTTATCTTTCAAGCCTTCTTTCTCTATTCTTACCTTTGCAAAAGACCCCTTTTTGGTGCAAGTTTTGGGTGGTTGCTATTGCCCTTCACATGTGAGGTCTTTGACCCTTCAAAACCCTAGCAACCCCTTCACTCACCTCCTCTATATAAACCGTGTCCCTCTTCATTAAATCTCAAGACTTTTCTGAAATAATTCTTCCATCTTTGCAAATTAATTTTAAGAGCTTAAAATCGTGTTTTATTTGCAAAATCCTTTAAAAGTCTTCAAGTGTCTTCAAGTTTCTACAGTCGTGGCTACTGTTGCTTTTCTATACTAAACTCTCTTGCTTATGAATTGTTGATCTTGTAAAAGTTGTCCACCTCTATTCTTTGTTAAGAATGTGTTAGTGGAAACTTGATTCTATAACATTCTAAGTGTGTTAGTAGAGTTTAGGATGGAGTAGTCTTTTACTCTTGACAACCGGAGTAGGTTGTGAGTTGGCAACCGGAGTAGGTTGCGAGTTAGCTTGTCATAAGAACGGAGTAGTTCTTGTACTAGCTTTACAACCGGAGTAGGTTGGTGTCTTTTATTACAAGGGTCTTTTAGTTTTCGGAGTAGATCACTAAAGGAAAGTAATAAAAAGGTAGATTGGACGTAGGCACTTGAGTATTTGCCGAACCAATTCAAAAATCTCGTGTTCATTGTTCTTTACTTTATTTCCGCTGCAATTTACTTTGTTTGTTTGTTTTTGCTTTGCTTAACCTTAGAAGTAACAGTTCATCATACTATCGCATTTGGTCTGCAGTCATATTCCACAAACTGAGACAAATAGATACAGTCAGAACGATTGTTGCTTTCATACTTCAGCAAACATTCATCGTGATACTTGTTTAGTCTTTCAATATTATCCAAAGTATCTCCTAATCTCTTTTGTTTTCGTAACTCACTTTAATTCAATAAAGTTGGAGTTATAATTTTTAAAATAGTACCTAATTCACCCCCTCCCCCTCTTAGGTACTTGAATCCATAAACTCAACAATTGGTATCAGAGCCTCGTGCTCTTGATCGAGGCTAACCGCCTTAGAGTTTGATTCGTGGGTAATGGATTCCGAGAAACACTCCAAGATCCCGGTCTTTACCGGTTCGAATTTTGGATGGTGGAAACTCAAAATGGAACATTACATCAAAAGTATCGATTATCAATGTTGGAACATCATCCAAAATGGACCTCTTGCCATTGAGGAAACCGATATTCTTAACGGTTTCACCAAGACAAAAGAGGAAAGAAATTACAATGAGAACGACTTCAAGCTTGCCGAAAAGAATTCCAAAGCAATGTCGATTCTTCAACGTTGTGTTGGTGAGGGGGAAGTTAGTCGAATCTCCGGGTGTCCTACGGCAAAATCTATTTGGGATTTCCTTGTACTTGCATATGAAGGGACGTCCCAAGTAAGAAAACACCGTATTGACCTTCTCATGCAACAATATGAAATGTTTAGAATGTCAAAGGACGAGTCTTTAAATAGTTTCTCTTCACGTTTTTCTTGTATTATTAATGAGCTTCAAAGTCTAGGAAGGAATTTCGAGTCCGAGGACATCATTCGAAAAATCCTTCGTAGTCTAACCCCTAAATGGCAACCGAAAGTCACCGCCATAGAGGAAGCTAAAGACCACAACCCTATCTCTTCATGAACTAATGGGATCACTAATGGCTCACGAGTTTAACCTCGATAAGCATTCTAGTGAGTCATCAAAGGGAAAGAGTCTCGCCCTCACATCTTCTCCAAGTGATGAAGAAGATGAGGAGGAAGACGAGTTTGCTATGTTCACAAGGAACTTAGCCGGGTTGGTCAATGGACAAGGTAACAAAAGGTTCACTAATAATTACTCGAAAAAACGCTTTCCTAAGAAACGACCTACCTCCACCGTGGGATGCTTTAAATGTGGTGATAAAACTCATCAAATTAAAGAATGTCCCAAGTGGGAAGAAATCAAATCTAAGGAAAGAAGAGAAAAGGTTAAAAAGGACTATAAACATAGAGTCATGAGTGCTATATGGGGAATGTCCGACTCCGAGGAAGATGAGGAACTCATCGAGGAGGAACTTGAGGCTAAAATGTGTCTTGCAAATCATGGTAAAGAAAAAGTCTCAAAAAACCCAAAACTTGAACACTTAAGATGCCTCATGGCTAACCCCGACGATTCCGACTCCGATTCCGACAACGAGGTAAATCATCTAAAGGCCAAGGCTAGAACTTACTCCAAAGAGAAAGTATGTAAGCTTCTTGACCAACTTTTTGATAAATGCTCTGGTCTCAAACTAATAAGCTTGATATAATGCAAAATGAGATTGAGGAAATTGCTCAAGAGAACTTTAATCTGAAAAATGAACTAAAAGCAACAGATCACAAGTTCTGTCACTTCTGAGGCATATAATGAAGTCAAAAGAGTCAACAAGTTAAACAAACATTTGACTAAAGAACTAGAGCGTCTTAGGTTGACCCCCACGGACGTCTCTGACCTTGAAAATGTCAACACAACTTTGGTGATGCAAGTTTCCCAACTAACCAAGGAACGTGATGACATTTTGAAGGACAAAGATGCTCTTGAAAATGAGATCTATGACCTTGTAGTTGAAGTTGTAGACTTAAGAGAAACAGTTTCTAAGACTGTTGCTTCTGACCACGATTTAGACAAGTTTAAAAGAAAAAGTGAATGGTTGGAAAATGAAAATGAGTGTCTTAAAAGTGAGGTTGTTTGTCTCAAGAATGAAATAGAAGATCTCCATGATAGGCTTACTTTCTTTCAAAAAGGTATGCCCGAATGTAGCACTTCTAGGTCTTCTCCTCACCATAGATCCGATGAAGTCGTTGATCTAAGCAAGAGACTTGACGAGATGACATCTAAATATGAAGAGTCCAAAGAAAGAATCATTTATCTCGTGTCTAAACTCAACAATCACACCCATGACTTCATTGTTGAGAAAAGATTGTCCATAAAAAGTGCTAACAATGATGAACTTAAAAGAGAAAAGGAAAAGAATTTGCATCTTCTCTCACATGTCAACGACTTGACCAATGAACTTGTTAATGCTAAGAACATCACTGAAAAATGGGAAGGAAGTCAAACCGTGTTAAACTTCCTCACGAATCAAACCGAGAAATGTGAGAAATCTGCTGGTGTGGGGTTCAAATTAGAGCTGATCAAGTGCGGGTCGGCCCGTTCGGCCCAGTCCGTCCGGCCCGCTAAAATAGCTGGCTTGGACAAGAAAAACAAAAAATTAAACGGGTAACGGACAAGAAAATTAGGCCCACTAGAATAAATAGACGGGTTTGGACTAAATAAAATTGCCCATGGGCGGCCCGCTAGGCCCGCTATTAAAAGTAACCTCATAAAAATCCTCAAAAACCCTCAATCTTCCGACCTTCTCTACTCATTTCATTTACAATTTGTACACTCTAAAGCAATTAGGTAGCGCAAATAAATACTTATGCCTTACGTATAAGTGGAAGATTGTCGGTATTTACACTTGTCGTATAAAGATTCTTCGACAATGGATGACATGCTAACGCGATTGTCGTATAAACATAGTACCTTATAAGTATTTATTACACGGGAGTGTATGTAACCGCTAACAATGCCGCACAAAAACCAAGGCAAAAATGAACTTTTGATGTTTGTAGTAGAACATTGTCAAACTTGTGTTTTTTCCAAAATTTAGTAAACTTATCTTTTGAAAATTAGTATACTTTCTCAAGGGTAAGCTTTTAAAGACAATTGTTAAGTTTTAGTGGGATGTAGTGATAACAAACTCGTGTTTTAATAGAAACACTAATTTCTTTATTTGATTTTAGTCAGGCCCGCGGGCCGGCCCGCTCTTTTGAAGTGGGCGGGTACGGACAGTTGAAACTGGCCCGCTTAGCGGGCTCGGGCTATAAAATAAGGGCCGTCGGACACTTTTTTATCAGTTGGTCCCGGCCCGTGTCCGGCCCAAGACCGCTTTTGATCACCTCTAGTTCAAATGGAACAGTCAGACTGACTGTTGCATCCAGAAGCCTAAAAATGATTTTAGAGGAAGGAAGTATGTAGGTCTTCCCGAATACATCATTTGCAATTATTGTGGTGACAATGGTCATGTTTGTAATGGATGTACAAAACGATTTGATGACATTGATAAGAACACCAAAACATTAAAAGAAATGAACATTAAGAAAGACACCACAAGTTATGTTGATCACAAAAAGGGACCCAAATTCATTTGGGTTCCTAAACTCAAAAACTAATCTTGTGTAGGGCTTGGTGAGAGGCGGCCGCAATTGGTACTTGGATAGTGGATGCTCTCGTCACATGACGGGTGATAGAAGCCAATTCCTCTCACTTAAAGCATATGATGGTGGCACGGTAAGGTTTGGTGACAACAAGAAAGGTGAAGTAATTGGTATTGGAAAAGTTGGTAAGTCATCCTTACTTTGTGTCGACAATGTGCGGCTTGTCAAAGGTTTGAAACATAATCTCCTTAGCATTTCTCAACTTTGTGATAAGGGTAATGTTGTTGAATTTCGTGCCAATATGTGTCGAATTTTTGATGCCTCTACTAATGAACTAATACTCGAAGGAAGACGTGTCAAAGATGTTTACTTAACTAATTTGAACTCTTTATCCGGTCACACCATGTCTTGCATGAGTGTAATGAACAATGATCCTTGGTTATGGCATAAAAGGTTTGGTCATGTTAGTACAAAAACTCTTAATACCCTTAAAAGACTTGACTTAGTTGAAGACATTCCTAATATAAAATTTGATTTTGATAAAGTATGTGATGAATGTGCTAGAGGTAAACATGTTAAAAGTTCCTTTAAATCCAAAAGAATTATGAGTACATCTCAACCTTTGCAACTTTTACATATCGACTTATGTGGACCAATGAGAACTAGAAGTAGAGGTGGTAGTCGTTATGTGTGTGTCATTGTTGATGATTACTCTAGGTTCGTTTGGGCACTCTTCCTAAGCTCTAAGGATGAGACATTTGATGAGTTTCTAATTTGGTTAAGAAAGATTCAAAATAAACTTGGTTTAAAACTTGTTTCAATGAGAACCGATCATGGAACCGAATTCGAAAACTCATCATTTGGTGCTTATTGTGATGACAATGGTGTAGACCATAACTTCTCGGCTCCTAGAACCCCACAACAAAATGGTGTGGTAGAAAGGATGAATAGAACCCTTGAAGGAATGGCTAGAACAATGTTATTATCTAGTAAGTTGCCTAAGAACTTTTGGGCCGAAGCGGTAAATACCGCTTGCTATATTCATAATCGTGTCATGATAAGGAGTATTTTAAATAAAACTCCCTATGAATCATTACGTGGAAGAAAACCCAACATTTCATATTTTAGATGTTTTGGAAGCAAATGTTTTGTTCACAACAATGGTGAAAACAACTTGGGTAATTTCGATCCACGTAGTGATGAAGGAGTATTTATTGGGTACTCTGATCATAGCAAGGCCTATAAAGTTTACAATAAACGAACCTTGTTAATTGAAGAAAGCATCCATGTCATTTTTGATGAATCTAGTGTGCTTGGACAGGTACAAAACATGGATGATGATGATGAGGACGAGGATGATGAGTTTGAGATTGGCCTTGTTCGAAAAGACTTTGTGTTCACGGATGAAGAAGCTCCCAACACCGAATTGCAACAGATACGTAGACCGTCACCTTCAAAGGAGAGCAAAGAACTCGGGGGAACACGTAGTACTTCGATTCCTCTCTGGAAGCAACGACCCAACGATCGTTGCATCCACCTCCGAATCAAGTAACCCAAAACAACAGTGAGGATGAAGAACCTTCCAGGCCAATAGAAACAATCCATCGTGATCGATGCTTTGTTGAGGGGGAACAAGAAACCATTGTTCCAAAGAAGTGGAAACATCAAAGCTCTCATCCACTCACTAATCTCACAAGTGATCTCAACTCGGGAATTCGAACAAGATCATCCGTCAACAATCTCGCTCACCTCAATGAGTATTGTGCCCATAATGCCTTCCTATCTCAAATTGAGCCTTCAAATGTAACAGTCGCCTTGACTGATGCAGATTGGGTGCTCGCCATGCAAGATGAGCTCAATCAATTCAAAAGAAATGAGGTATGGCACTTAGTCCCTAAACCGCCTAATCGAACCGTCATTGGTACTTGGTGGGTCTTTCGCAACAAGCTTGATGACTCGGGAGAAATTGTAAGGAACAAGGCTAGACTAGTGGTGCAAGGTTATAACCAACAAGAGGGTATTGATTACGATGAAACCTATGCACCGGTAGCTAGACTTGAGGCCATACGATTGCTTATAGCTTTTGCGGCTCACAAAGGCATTAAACTCTTCCAAATGGATGTCAAAACCGCTTTCTTAAATGGATATTTGGAAGAAGATGTCTTTGTAGAGCAACCACCGGGTTTTGAGAACAATGATTTGCCTAACCATGTTTTCAAGTTAGACAAAGCTCTTTATGGTTTAAAACAAGCACCAAGATGTTGGTATGATAGATTGTCTAAATTTCTTATTGAAAATGGTTTTAAAAGAGGCTCCGTTGACAAAACATTGTTCTTGAAGCAACATCCAAAGAACTGTTGGTTGTACAAGTATATGTTGATGACATTATATTTGGTGCAACAAATGAACTCCTTTACTTATATTTTTCGGAACTAATGAAATCGGAGTTTGAAATGAGCATGATGGGTGAGCTAGGATTCTTCCTTGGGCTCCAAATTAAGCAATCAAAGGATGGAATCATGATCCATCAACAAAAGTATATTAAGGAAATGCTTAAGAAATTTGGAATGACTAATGGTAAGCCTCATGATACACCTATGGTAGCCGGGTCCAAATTGGACAAGGATGAACTCGGTAAGAATGTTAGTGATAAGGTGTATAGAGGTATGATAGGCTCACTTCTTTACTTGACCGCAAGTCGTCCCGACATTCTCTTTAGCGTTTGTTTATGTGCTAGGTTCCAAGCAAATCCGAAAGAATCACATTTCAAAGCCGTTAAACGAATTCTTCGATACTTGATTGGAACACAAAATCTTTACTTATGGTACCATTTACATTGTCCTTTTGATCTTATAGGCTTTTCGGATGCGGACTATGCGGGGTGCACGGTGGATAGAAAGAGTACCTCCGGAATTGCAACGTTCTTGGGTCCTTGCTTGACTTCTTGGGCCTCAAAGAAACAAAATACGGTAGCTCTTTCTACGGCCGAAAGTGAGTACGTTAGTGCGGCACATTGTTGTTCTCAACTCCTTTGGGTAAAACAACAACTCTTGGATTTTGGTATTATTTTTGACTCCATTCCTTTAATGTGTGATAATACGAGTGCAATAAATATTTCCAAAAATCCTATTCAACACTCTAAAACCAAACATATTGATATTCGTCACCATTTTATTCGTGATCATGTGGAAAAAGGGCATATTAAACTTATCTTTTGCAAGACCGAAAATCAAATTGCCGATATTTTTACTAAGCCACTTGCAAGAGAACATTTTGAGAAATTTAGACTAGAAATTGGGTTAATTAATAGCTTGTGATTTTTAGTGTGAGTTTTACAAAATCCCTTAATTGACGAAATTAAAATTGGATATATGTTATTAAGTGTTCTAAGTGCATTGACATCATGTTTAGACCAAAAATTGACACCGTATTTGTGAGTCGGTAATCACTCAACCTCATATCTAAATTTACGTTTATTATATGCTACCTTGCGTTCTTTTATTTCGAGTGATTAAATTTGTCTAGCTGGGCCAACCACCTCACTTACCTCATTAAATGGGCCATTAACTACCCCAACACCCTTCCACTCATACCCGTCCAAACTCACTACCCAAAGTCCATCTCTTCATCTCCCTAAACTCACCATATCACCTACCCTAACCCACCATGGTAAAAACATCCCTTAACACAATTATACCCATTAAACCCACAAAAATTACCTCACCACCTGTCACATCAAATCCACCGACCTCAACAACTCCAACCATGACTCCAGTCAAAACATCCTATGCATTCCCACCTCAAACCTCAAACTCGACCCCTTCATCAAACCCAGATACACCAAACCCTCAACCATCACCGAACCCCACTGATCCACCATCATCCGACGACATTCCCATCTCCACAATGGTAGGACGGCGCACACGTGGTGGTCGGAAGAAAAGCTCCACTGTTTCGAGCTCCTCCTCTGAACCGGTTACAGTAGTGGTGGAAGATGTTGAAGATGAAACCGAATTTGATTTAAATGAAAATCCGTCGAAGTCCGGCGAGTCTGACCCGACTCCGGCGAAAAAGAACAACAAAAGAAAGGAAAAAGCCTCCTCATCCCAATTACCCCCAATTTCAGAAACTATCGAGCAGAGTAATGTTGATAACCCCATTGTTAATGCTCCAATTGAAAATCCTAATGAACCTCCCCAGAAAAAAATCAAAACCATTGAAGAAAAAGCTTGTATACCTTTCTCCCTCCGATCCGGTCTCCCTAACCTCGAAATGGGATTTGGCCATCGTTTGGGATCACCTTGAGAGTATTGACCTCCCTACTTCCATTTATAAAAATTGTGAGCGGTTAATGAACATCAAAGCAATTCACTCCCCTCGGGTTTACAATCAAACTTGGTTTGAACCGCCTGCATTTCACTCAGTCCGTGATATGGTATTAGCTCAAGGTTGGGAGAAGCTGTTGGAAATGCGTGAGCCGGTGTTCGTGAGCGAGGTGATTCAGTTCTTTGCAACTGTTCGGGTTGATAAGTCGGGTGAAACTCTTACGGCTAAGGTGAACGGTAAGCCCCTTAAATTATCTCAATCTGATTTCGCTACCGCCCTTGATATTCCAGTCGGAGGTTTTGACAAACTCCCCTCCGAAACTTGGGTTGCTTTACCTTATGCCTCACCTCTTAGTATTGCTCAAACCGTGTGTCCCAAAGCTGTCTCCCCTGGTCCAATTAGCAATACCCAAATCCCACCTCCTCTTCGAATTATTTTCAACATGCTGTGTAGGTCTATTTACCCCTCGGGTGATAGGGGAAAACTCACCATAGCCCAACAATACTTAATCTATCATATTGCTACCCATAAGAAGGTGAACCTCGTCGGGTTAATGTTTAAACGCTTTCACCTCATTTCGACCAAGCTTCGTCGACCTTCTTCTAGCATGATTCACTTACCCTATGGCATGTGGTTATCGGTTGTGCTCAAGGCACAAGGGGTGTTAGTGAATACTAGCTTGGGTTCGTTGGATATGGTTGATGTTATGAGTGATGGGCAAATGGGGAAGATGCTTATCAAGATTGAAAATGATGAATTAATTTCGGTAAAAATTAAGAAGGACCCGGAAGTTGGGTCATCAAGTCAAGTGAATACGGGTGGTATGCGGGAAGTGCTCAATGCCGTGGCTGAGTTGGGTGCGTGGCTTAAGGAAGATGCTCGTCAAAGGGACTTGGCAATCTCGGCCCTTGCTTCTACTATGGACCTCATCCGTGGTGAGGTGGATATCATTTCCACCCTTGTGTCAACAAAAGAAGTTGGTGATGATCATGTGGATGATGACCCGTTGGGTAGTGGCTCGGATGGTGAACAAGCCTCCTCTCCTTAGCCTTTCCCTTTCCTCTCGGCCTATTAACCTTTTACCCGTATCCCTTAATCTTGTTCCACCTTGGTTGTGCCCCTCTAAAACAATATTTTCCTTGCTCGTTATTTTGGACATTTGGTGGTGTACTTTAAACTTTCTTTAGCTATGTTGAACTTTGATTAACTTATGCTTAATCCTTGTATATGTTGACCTTGTTACCTTGTTACAATTACATGTGTCTTTTTGTGTTTTCTTATGAAATATCTGCACTCTAATGCTTGTGACATCCCTATCCATTTGATGATGTCAAGAGGGGGAAAAGGTAAACTCATGCTTTAAATCTCTTTGCTTATTGATTAAACTAATGGCTTGTTTAACCTTCTTAGCTTGATTCTTGTTTGGGGCAATGTAAAATTGTCATGATAGTTTGATTCTAGCTTTTGCCCTTGGTAAGGTAATATTGTCCCTTCTCTATCATTTGATCTTGCTTGCTTAAAAATCTTGAATCAAGGTGTTTACATTGCTTATACATTCGTTTAGGGCTTGTCATCATCAAAGGGGGAATTTGTTGGGTTCCTTATGTTGATGATAACATGCCCATTTGATTTGTGTTATCTTAGTTTACCTTTTCAGGATTAATGATGTAATCAAGCTTGGATTAAGAAGTGTTGAAGTTGTTATTAATTCCATTGTATTTAGTCGAGTGTCATCTAATGTACAAGCAAGAAAGTAGAGTATACTAGAGTAACAGAAACAGTCCAGACGACTGTTGCTTTCACACGCAAACAACTGTTTGGATTATGCCACAACTCGTAAAAACTTGAAGCTCCCTTTTTATCTTTCAAAAGCATCTCACGTGACCCATATCTTTCAAAGATAAAAATCAGTTTTTTATTAAAGAGGTGGTCTTCATTAAAGAGTGGTTTGAATTATTATTTTCAAAATGTTTCCTCTTTATGCAAATTCAATCCTTTGGTCTTTAAAGAAAACAAGAAATGCTTTTTGCCATATTTGTGTTTACTTGTCATCATGTGACTTGTCTCACATCCTTTGTTTTCTGATTTTGCATGAGCATTTAAGGTTATCTTTCAAACCTTCTTTCTCTATTCTTACCTTTGCAAAAGACCCCTTTTTGGTGCAAGTTTTGGGTGGTTGCTATTGCCCTTCACATGTGAGGTCTTTGACCCTTCAAAACCCTAGCAACCCCTTCACTCACCTCCTCTATATAAACCGTGTCCCTCTTCATTAAATCTCAAGACTTTTAAAATAATTCTTCCATCTTTGCAAATTAATTTTAAGAGCTTAAAATCGTGTTTTATTTGCAAAATCCTTTAAAAGTCTTCAAGTGTCTTCAAGTTTCTACAAATCGTGGCTATCATTTGCTTTTCTATACTAAACTCTCTTGCTTATGAATTGTTGATCTTGTAAAAGTTGTCCACCTCTATTCTTTGTTAAGAATGTGTTAGTGGAAACTTGATTCTATAACATTCTAAGTGTGTTAGTAGAGTTTAGGATGGAGTAGTCTTTTACTCTTGACAACCGGAGTAGGTTGTGAGTTGGCAACCGGAGTAGGTTGCGAGTTAGCTTGTCATAAGAACGGAGTAGTTCTTGTACTAGCTTTACAACCGGAGTAGGTTGGTGTCTTTTATTACAAGGGTCTTTTAGTTTTCGGAGTAGATCACTAAAGGAAAGTAATAAAAAGGTAGATTGGACGTAGGCACTTGAGTATTTGCCGAACCAATTCAAAAATCTCGTGTTCATTGTTCTTTACTTTATTTCCGCTGCAATTTACTTTGTTTGTTTGTTTTTGCTTTGCTTAACCTTAGAAGTAACAGTTCATCATACTATCGCATTTGGTCTGCAGTCATATTCCACAAACTGAGACAAATAGATACAGTCAGAACGATTGTTGCTTTCATACTTCAGCAAACATTCATCGTGATACTTGTTTAGTCTTTCAATATTATCCAAAGTATCTCCTAATCTCTTTTGTTTTCGTAACTCACTTTAATTCAATAAAGTTGGAGTTATAATTTTTAAAATAGTACTTAATTCACCCCCTCCCCCTCTTAGGTACTTGAATCCATAAACTCAACAGACACTCAATTTTAACGCCACTATCGGTGGCACCCTATCAGTAACCGTAAGTTTACACCCTTAGCAATTACTCGAATCGTGATTAACTATGTATGCTATGACAATAATTATGAGTTACAACTTACACAAGCATATACTCCGTAATAGTTGCATGCATATGATTGATTCAAAAGGGAGAACTCTACTGGCACGAAAATACGTTATAACAAAGATCTTAACTACGGAGTACATTATTCGAACAACATAACTAACAGTTCACCAAACATGCATGCATGCAACATTATCCAATACTACATTCATTAAAATCACTACGTAACTCTAAAAGTTGAATAAAAACACGACTTACTAACTTAAAACATAAACTTACAACATAACTCCAAACCCTAGTAATCATAGAACCACATGCATGCATGCATGCATAATATTTCAAGGATGCGTAGTAACAAGCCCACCCTTAGAGATAGGAGTAGGACATCCTGGACCACCACCGCCACCGCCACCAACCCCGCCGGCACCACCACCACCACCGATACCTCCACCACCAATGCCCCCACCAGTTCCACCACCGATACCACCTAAGCCACCACCACCAGGCAAGGGCATCATGGGCATGGGCATGATCCCAGCTCCAAGGCCCTTGCCAAGGTAGTCAATTGGGACAATTCCGGCTACGCCACCGATTCCACCAGCTGCACCAATCCCACCAAATTTAATGAAGTTTTTATTATCATTGTTTACTTCATCATTATTCTTTGGTAAATCGGCCTTTTTGTTGTTTTCGACGACTAGGGTTTCGGTTTCGGTTTGGTTTTGTTTGTTTGGGGAGTTGGGAATTTCCCTAGCAATTGCATGACAAATTAGAAAGAAAAAACAACATGCAAATGATATTCTTACCATCTTTTTATTTCTCAATTTCTCTCTTTATTTAGGTTGATGAATATTGTAAGTGTTGGTGTATGTCCTTCGGTGGAAGGAGGTCCTTTTAAAGATGGGGATGAAATGATGAATAGTTAGGGGACAGTTGAGCAAAATTTAATAAACACGACCATTAAATGTCTGTGATAATACTAGCTGTATATGAATTGCATGTAAGTATGCATGCAAGCAACGTACGCCATTGATGCACGGTTCTTTATTGTGTGCACGCATTTTTCTATTAATAATTAGAGTAATTTATCGATTACACCCACGCTTAATCCACTTTTTTACATTTACTCCCACGTCAAATTTTTTTTTTAAATTACACCCAAATTAATTGCTCCGTTTATAAATTACACCCAATGCCATTTTCAGGTGGAAAAATTTGTGAAATGACGAATTTGCCCCTGCGTGTATGACACTTTGTATTTCTGAGACTCTTCCCTTACTTTCTCATTTACAGCTCGTTCACCTTATTTCTCCCAAATACTTACCCCATAAAAATTCCCTAAAATTTCCGTAATAATCCAAATTAAACCTTAAGTATTGAGAGATTGTTCATCCATTAATATCTATCAAGGGTCGAAGTAGGAAGAAGGAAGCAGGAAAGAATATGGGAAAAAAAGGTTGATTGACATTTCACTCAATATGTGATTACATATAATATGGGAAAAGGTTGATTGATTAATTACATACTCCGTATAATAGTAGTGGAGATAGTCGAACGATTTGCCAAAATGGGGTTTTCTCGCAAAGTAATCAACAAAATAGGTAGCTTTTCAAAGTTATTACCCAAAATGGGTCCACGTCATCCCGAACCTAGCTTCGTATTCAAGTCGCTCCGGCGGAAAGCGACCTTATACAAAGTGACAATTTATGCTAACCAAACCTGAGGAAGTCATTTTAAAGTAAGTCGCTCTCCCGGTGAGCGACTTGACTTCAAGTCGCCTTCCCCCAAAGCGACTTTGTAGTCCAGTAGCAAGTTTTTTGGGCCAAAATTTTTCTTCTCACCCTGAGTAAAGTCGCTCTGTGAGCGGGCGACTTGAGCTCAAGTCGTCGTCCCCCATAGCGACTTTGCAGAGTCCAGAATGATGTTTTTTTGGCAGCTATTTTGATCTTTTCCTCAGACAAAAGTCGCTTTGGGAACGAGCGTTTTGACCTTTAGTCGTCACCCCACTGAGCGACTTGTAGCTATTTACATAACAAGCAAAGAAACAAACGTTCTTGCCCGGAATTGTTCTCCATATTCTTGTTCTCATTCTTTGACAACCAAGGAAATTATCCTCATCAAGAACAATAATGCACAAAACAAGACCAAAGGAAAGTTTTGAAAATAACTTAAATATTACACCCAAACCAAATTGTTTTAACATTTGATACAAACGAAAGTAGCTTAAACATTACACAAACTAAATTGTTTTAACATTTGATACAAACAAAAGGAGCTTAAATATTATACAAACCAAAGTGTTTTGCTTAACTAGAAACATGAAACTACACTACTATCTTCTAACTCGCGGCGACTCCTCTTTGATCTCCTTGGTTGAGACGATGATCCTTCTTCATTTTCGTCTTCTTGGATTGGAGTTAGATGAGTAATTTGCTCCACTTGTGTTGTAGCATGAGGTGGACTTGGGTGAGGAATGTTTTGTGGTTGGATGAGATGTCCAAAATGTGCACTTTCCAAACAATGAAGAGATGTATTTTGCATGTCAAGTAGCAAATTTCTATAGCTAGCATCCATTGCATGAAGAGATGTATTGTTCATGTAGTCGGTCACTTGATGGTAGATATATGAATGACCACCCGCAAGAGTGTCCAAGTCACCGCACTAGGAGTGTAGTGATGCTCATGGCGGTATTTGTCAGTCAAGATCCGATTTTGAGGACTAACAATCCGACGAGTGTGCTCCCGATACCATACCATGTATGGATCATGGTGTGACATGAAACCACTATAAGGAATTCCTCCACCCAACATTTTTTCCTTCCTATTATCCCACTCATTCACATAAATGGAGTACTCGATTGCATAGTCCCTTGTCTTGCCTCGTTTATCGGTTTATGAAGTAAAGGCTCGGTGTTACAATTGGGAGGTATTGTTTGATGCCATCCAAATTGCCTAACAACCCTATTAGGTATGTGCATCTCAATAATCTCGAAGCATATCAAAGGGGCTTCAACAACCCACTCCTCCTCATCCTCATGGCAAATATCGGGAAGATATTGTAAGGTCTCTTGTGTATAAGGTTGCCAAGTGAATTGTGTTTCCGTCAATTTATCAAACATATCCCTATATGTCACAAGACCAAGCCTATGATCTTTATACTTACGATCCACCCTCAACCATTTACACCCTAAGGGATCCTTTCCCGCTACCATTTGGGAGCCTAGAGGATAGACTTCTCCCTCATTCTCTACATAATGTGACCTAACAATTTGGGGACGACCTACAACAACACGTTCCCAAGCCCATAACTGAAGGAGAACAATTGGCCCAGATATTTCACTCTTCCCTCTTTTAGAAGCACCACACAAGTTTCTATATAAACAAGATAGTGCAGCAGAGCCCCAACTATACTCATCAATTTCATCTAAATTAGCCAACAAAGGTAAGAAAAGGATACAAACCTCATTACCGCTTTTATCGGGAAAGATGATTGTCCCGATCAAATAGAGAATATAGGCACGAACATGCTTATAGAGCCTATCATCGTCGATCTTGTGGTAAACCGGAGAAATTACCACTTAACCATGTCAATTTCAAACCCAAGCCTTTTAACTCAGTTGATGATGGCCTTAATCCCAATAGTTCCTCACACAAAGCGGGCCAATGGTGATCACTCCTACCGGTCACCGCCTTACCACTTACCCGTAAACCAAATAAAACATTCACATCTTGTAAAGTCACGGTTGCTTCACCAATAGGAAAGTGAAAAGTGTGAGTCTCCTCCCTCCACCTCTCAACCAATGCGGTAATCAAATCTGGATCAACATACAAAAAACAAAACCGATGAACTCCGTAAAATTGAGTATCTTTGATAAAAGCTCGAACCCTAGGATGAACATAAAACTCGTCTTTTGCTTTCAAGTGTACCCTACATTTCAACGGACCATGATCCTGCAATAGACATAGTAAGGTAAGAAATAAAATAATTAGTAAAAACATATAAAAAGAATAAATTAATTTAAAGTGTCACTTTTATATTTTAAAAAGAATAAAATAATTAGTAAAAACATATAAAAAAAGTAACTTACCACCCCATTCCATATAGATTCACTTCGGTGGCCCGCTTGTAATGTAAGAAGTTCGGGGTTAAGTGGACCCGGATCCATGAGACCTGCAACACAAATAAAGGTAAGTCTATCATGATTTAATAAGCAACAAATAATTAATTAATAAATAAAAAGAATAAATAATTTACCCTAAGAACCAACAATTTCACGATTTTTAAGAGGACATCCACGCTTGTTGTGTCCTTTTTTACGACATAGGGTGCATGTATTTTTTGTTTTCGTTTGACCCTCGTCCATCTCATTACGAATCCTTTTGGACTTTGGCCGACCATGTCCCCTCTTCAATGACATGTCCGTAATACATGCTCCCCAACCCAATTAGGCCAATGACGTTCATCAGGAACCGGATGAAAGTTTGGCTTGTAAGAACCCAAATATTCCCCACAAGTAAAATACGGGTCAATAAATTGGTCCGTCGTTAGATTGTAGGTTCTACAAACTGCAAAGAACATGAGAACATGGGAAATGGTAGATCTGAATCTTGTTGCAAGTACAAGTTCTTTTAGACAAGTTAACAAGATGTCTATGTCCACCCTTTCCTCGTTTGTCCTTTGACCTCTCCCGCTTTTAACTTGGTAGACTCCGGTCTCTGAATTAAAGGGTTCAACCTTATGATGGGCTGCTTTTTCAAAATTGTTTTCAACATACTTGGTGACTACGGGTGAAAACTTCAAACCCTCCATTATTCTAGCCTTAGCAAATTCACGCCTTTGGACAAAGTAAGAATTTACTCTAAAGAATGTGACTTTGACAAGAGCGTGATAGGCAAAAAAACGAGCTCCCTTTAGCACATTATTAAAAACCTCAGCCAAATTGGTTGTCTTGATTCCATATCTAAGGGCACCACCATGACACATTGACCACTTTGATAAAGGTAATGTATCTAAGTCTCCCTTGCTTGTACATTCATTCATTGATCTTTGCTAAACCAAAGATTAAACTTGATGGATTGATGCTGAAAAGCTGTCCAACTAAACAAGTCTTTCAACGCCCTATTTTTGAACTTTGAATTGATGTTGGATGCATGGTGTCTTATACAAAACCTATGATATGCAAATGGTTCCTCCCACCCACTCCCATTTTCATTCATGGCTTTCATGATGCCCTTATGCCTATCGGATATTACACAAAGCCCGACGTTGTGTAACCAAACATCTAATACATGCCAAAAACCATGACCATGTATCGGTAGTCTCCTTTTCAACTATAGCAAATGCAAGAGGATATAGTTGATCATTGGCATCAACTCCCATGGCAATCATAAGCACCCCTTTGTATTTGCCATACAAATGAGTCCCATCAATTGTAATTATAGGGCGACAATGAGGGAATCCCTTGATTGATGCTCCAAAAGCCCAAAATACCCGGCCAAATATGACAACATTTGGATCATCGGTTGGATAATTTACAAATTGAACAACAGTACCGGGATTAGCTTCCTTCAAGAGCTTCAAAAAATCGAGGAAGCAACTGGTATGATAACTCCCAATCACCAAATATGTCGGCAAGAGCTTTTTGTTTAGCTTTCCATGCCTTCATATAAGTGATCTTGTAGTTATATTTATCAATTATTATTTCAATAATTGCATTTACCGTCAACGCCCAGTCTGCCTCCACAATATTCCTAATGGCATTACTAATAAAAGTTCTTCGCAAGTTTCGGTGGTCTATAGGCATGATGTCTCCTACACATGATGTCTCATGACCACCATTGTATCTCACAATAGTAAATGCATCGGAAACCAATTTTTTTTTGGGTGGCTCTTAATGTCCAACTACATGATGTAGGTCTCCTCCCACATTTGTATGTCACAGTGTGAGGCTTTGACTCATGAACTTTGAAACTTTGATTCACCCTCAAATTATACGATGTAATTGCTTCCACAAAGAACTCTTATTAGGAAATGTTTGACCAACACAAAACTCTCCCCTAACATCAAATGGGACAACATTTTTCCAATTAGCCCAATTATTCCCTTGTGTTTCATCAAATTTAGAAATACTATTGAATTCCGGATTTGGAGCAGTGGAAGACACATGATCAATGTCCTCATCATCCTCATCATCCTCATCACTAGCATTCTCTAGTCTTAAATCAACATCAACCTCAACTTCATCCCCTTCAATATTACCGTCCCCTACCTCTACTCCAATATTATTTGTTAACAATGACACATACCGATCATCACTCCCTATACCTTGTACATTATGCGTTGGTGACATAAAATTTTTTAACATCCTAGTAAAAGACACATCGGGTACTACATTTGCATTACTCACTTGAGGTTGTTGAATTGGTATCAACTCAACATAAATGTCCATAGATCCCGCCTTTGAATGACATATACTAGCCCACATCGCTTGTAAAGAACGGTCATTGTTGAGAGAAACAACCTTAAAACATCCAAGACTAGGAAACTTCATTTTCAACACTAATTTATACTTACTACTATCAACACCAATGGTTGTGTATACCTCATTGTGTATATCATTGAAGCTCATATTACTATTAGCAAAAATAAAAGACTCATTTCCACCTACATAGCTTACACACCCATCTCCTTCAACTATTTCACCATTCCAATAACACAATAAGGGAAAATGACTCCTCTCCATAGCTATAACTAAAAAAAATCGAACTACAACACTAACAACCACCCAAATTCAACACAAACATGAAATATATGGAATAATAATCAAAAACTAGAGTAAATAGCTACTCTAATCAAGTACTAATTAAGAAAATAAGTAAACTAATACCTTCAATATGTTTCGAATTTGCCCAAGAAATACCCAAATATTTGCTTGATATGGCTTAGAGAGTAGTAAATTGTGTTTTAATCAAACCAATTGACTGATTTAGAGTAGATTTTGGACGAAAAATCGAAGAGATGTGCGATTTAGGGTTTTGATTTGGGATTTTTTTTTTTTTTGATAAGGAATACGGGTAAGGGAAGGAAAGAGATGTGGGATATAGGGAAAGAGTTAAGTCGCTCTCCCGGTGAGCGACTTGACCTTTTCTCCAGCTTCGCAAAAACCGAGCCTACGTGGACCCATTTTCGACAATAACTTTGAAAACGCACCCATTTTGTTTATTACTTTGTTAAAAAAGCCCATTTTAGAAAAAAATTCGAGATAGTCTGAGGTTTAGAAATTGGGCTTAACAATGTAGCGTAATGTGTATCATTCCCCAGATCTTGATTAGGACAGAAGACAGCGTCATGGCTTGGTGTTTACTGTTTACTGGACTGATTATGAATCAAAGGACCGATGGCGCCAAACCTAGATGGTGTCATAGGATAACCAGCCTCTGTGACTGCGCACACCACCGATGATAGGGATCATATGCATAACCAAGAAAGAATATGGGAGAAGAATATGGGAATCATCTATCACTGATTTCCTATAGTATACGGAAATTGCACCCAATGCCATAATATACAATGAATGATTCCATGCCTTTTCTAGCCTTGAGAGCAACGACTCTCTTACGACATATTTATTATCCACATTATTAGCATCACCAATTAAAAAACCGGTTATTGCAAGCCCTTTGTTATAGGATGATGAGGACACCAGATCTGGGACGAAGAGATGAAGGGGTTTGCTGGGGTCATGGTGGGTGGGCATTCATACGGTGGAACTCTCACGGCGGTGAGGCAGAAGTGGTGGTAAGGCTGATTTACGGGGAGAGACAGAGTTTGGGGATAAGAAATGGAGAAGATGATGAGGTTGGGTGATAATAATAATGAAGAAGGGTAAAATTGTCCTAAAATAAATGTTTTAACCCAAAAATTTTCAAATTTGACGGAAATAGGGCCTGAATCCGATATTGGGTGCAATTTATAAACGGAGCAATTAATTTGGGTGTAATTTAAAAAAAAAATTTGACGTGGGAGTAAATGTAAAAAAGTGGATTAAGCGTGGGTGTAATCGATAAATTACTCTAATAATTATAACAAACCCTTAGGCCTTATTATGAGTAACACAGGTATATTAGTTGGATGCATGAAACATGATTCGAAGGGAGAACACTACTGACACGAAAATAAATTACACAACTAAATAATTACAAAAACCAAGAAAAAAAGGGGGCAATTACTAAATGATAAGTAGAACAAATTGAGTGTGAATGATCAAATTACTCATAAGACAAATTAAACAAGATTATTTTATGACTATATTTTGTGTTATGCATCGGAAATTATTATCAGAGGAAATTAAGTCGTCAACATAATTGGTGTCTAATTGTATACCATTATCCTACCAAAAATAATATTCCGTAGGTTGGTAGTGTTTATCACCCAACAAAGTCAAATACTTTGGTAATACAAAGTCTAAATGGAGTAGGTACGTCTTATTTTAACTAAACAATAAGATTATGCTAATAGTAATTACACTGATTTATTGTATAAATATTAAGGTTAACGCGTAAGCTTAAACTAACCTCCCACGATTAAGACCTCATGATTGGAACACTACTAACTTGTGGACCGTGGTAGTTAGCCGAATATGCGTTTACACTAAATTTAGTCATGGCCGGTTTGAAATAAGGCATAGATTAAATAGATTCCCATTAATAAATATTTAAGAACTAAATACTCCGTAGAATTTATGTTTCTTTCAGCTTGCCTTCTGACTACGTGTCTAAATGGTAATACTACGCATTTCTGAGCATAGAGTACTCGATCGAGTAGGCTGTACTCGACTGAATGCGTCGTCGGGTGTTTTTGTTCAGGCTTCTGACTTGGGGACACTCGATCGAGTATGGGTGACACTCGGTCGAGTAGAGTGTACTCGGCCGAGTGCCTATGGGACTAGACCGAGTGTATGCCCGGTTTGGGAACGTTTTATGCACGGTTTGATTAGAAGGATTAAGGAGTTATATAATTTCGTAATCAAATCGCTAATTATTTTCTAAACCTACAAACATTCTCTAAACTCCTCCTAATCACTCTAATCATCTACCACGCAAGGATTTAGCTTTTGTTCCTCGGTTGTTCATTTCTTGTGTCGATCGGATTGTAAGTATTAGTTTTCGTCTTTGTTGCATTTTTATTCGCATTCGTCGTAACTCTAATTTGGGTAGAAAAGGGAAATGATTATAATATAGTGATGGATCTTGATTAGTATTGCATATATATCATTGTATATAGGTGACGATTTCGTAGAGAGTTCTAAGTTGTCTATCGTTGCTTTTGCATTTCGCGAATAATGTAGGACTTCCCTACACAGTACAATTATGTGGTTAATTGCATTGGGTGATATTGTGTTTATTTTGATTGTAGTATGTGCTTTTGTGATTGTGATCATTGGAGTTGTTGGTTTGGATATTGTGAGTCATGTCGGAAGATGGTTTCACCCCTTTGTTTTGCCTCTTGTGACTCCCGTCACAAGGGGATGTGCACATTAATGAGTTTGGGTTCGCTCGTTGCGATGAGCGGGAATTTGATGTCCATGTTGCTGTTTGGCATCGGCAGGGGTGGGTTATGCCTTGTTGCGATGGGAACCCGGCTACTCGTTGTGATGAGAGCCATTTGTTGTTATGGAGTTTGGAGGATTGTTGGAGTATTGATTGTGTTAACTTGTGTTTCATATATATATATATTCTTGTGTATAATTGTGATTAATTGTGTAATTGTACCGACCCTTCAAATGTTTCAAAACTGTGGTGATCCATTTGATATTTCCGGTAAATGGTGAGCAGTGAGTCAAGCAGGTGTTGACGTTTGAGCTTGCTTGCGGGTTTGGATGAGACGGCGTCGAGACATTCACATTAGCTTCCGTTGTTGATTAAGTAGACTATCACATGACTAGTTTGAGGCAAAGTTGTATTTTACTTTTACTTTGAGATTTTGGTTTATGTAACCTTGGCTTAAACTTTATTATTTACATTTCTTGTTTCATCATGGTATCTTTGATGCACCCCCTCGGGTAACCGAGATGGTAGTACTTTCATTTGTTAAGGTAGGCCTTGGTAAGATATTTTTGTAGATGGCGTTGTTACATAAATAAGTACTCTTTCCGTTTCAATCATTTATTTACTTTTGATTTTGGCGCAAGAACAAAGAAAGAAAAGATGACCGCTTATTTAATGATAAATGGACCAAATATGGGGTCGTTTGGTTGCCACTTAGAAAACATAGGCATTGGAAAATCCCATGATTTTGAAAAACCTGGGTTGTTTGGTTGCCATAAATTTTGGAAAATGTAGGAATTAACACTTCCCAGGAACTTCCAATGCCTACATGATGTGGAAAGTTGCTTACCTACTCCCCCCTTGGTCATTGGAAGTTCTTGTGGAATTTAATTCCTACATGAACAATCAAACACTTTTTCGAAATTCACCTGAATTGGATGAGGGAACTTAATTCCCATGATTTGTATTTTCATAGGAAAATTAAGTTCCTTGATCAACCAAACAACTAAATGATCAAATTGAATTTTCAAAAATATTACCTAAATAGAAAGATAAACAATTGACAAAATAAAAAAGGTAAACAAATGAACTGAAAGAGGGGTACTCCATATTAACTCTACCCAAATTGCATGGGTCTGTTTTTGAGAGAACATGAATTCAAGGAAATGATTAGAGAAAGACTGGAAGTGGTTAAGTCAATTATTAGTACACACTAATTAATTACTCCCTTACTGATTTGACTATTTGACTTGATTGAAAACGATGATCAACAACACCAGTTGCACTTACCTCCATAACTCATAAATTTGTTAAACTTCAAGATTCAGATTCACCATTTTTGTCCAAATTAAACTATACTACCATTGTTTTTATACTAAAAGTGAAAGCTAAGGATGATCACTGAAGGTTCCAGCAGACGTCATCTTCTTGATCATCATAATCATCACCCAAATCAAGGTATAATCCACTACAATTATTGTTTTTAGTCATTACTCTAATTTTATTTTTAATGTTTTATTTTTGAATAATTCTACTATATTTATTGCTATAGTCAATAATATAGTTGAGCACAATGGTGGATTTAAGGGGGTAGCAGGGGCGCTCGCCCCGTGATCAATGAAAATTTTGAAGCTTTTAGTTAGAATTTTCAAACTTGTTTTAGTTTACCTTAGGGCATTACTCGTTCGCCACCTTGAAATATTTTTGTCCCTCTAACCGCAAATTCTGACTCCGCCACTGAGATTAGGTTTTGTGTTTGATTTTCACATGGAAAAGTGCAAATCTGTTATGACTTCTTTGGGGCATTCTAACAAACATTTGGTGGGTATTGCTGTACATGAGCAAACTTGAGCTATAATGGGAAAGAAGTTCATTTGTTTACCTATTCTATTTTTGCGTGTCTGAGTCAATTGTTTACCTTTCAATTTTGGAAATGCTTTTGGTGAACAATTTGATCCTCCACCCACCTCGTTTTGGTCCACTTGTCATCAAATAATTGGTTATCTCCTCTTACCTTGGTCCTTATGCCAAAACCAAAGGTAAACAAATGACTGGGACAGAGCGAGTACTATTTGTGCTGGTGATTGGATCAGGAAAGTAAATCGATTTGAGTCGAAGATAAACAGTTGTTAAATAGTTTTAGGAGCTTAAGGTTTTGGGTTTGATAGTTTATTGGGTTTATCATGGCTCTATGGCTTGTTTTGACATTGCGGCATTGCGCTATGTTTGGTCACAAATTCCCAAATAAGACTGTTTTACGGCCTAATAGCTTATATAACTCATTTATTGGTATCAATAGCTATCATTAAATTAGGTGCACGAGCTATTAAGCGGCCATTGTACTCATTTATAGCTATTGTTAAGTGAATGCAATTTTTTTGTCAATGCAATAACCATGATCAGCAAATGTAGGAGAGGTACACGTGGAGGATGAGGACTCTAATGAAGAAGAGGCCGAAGAAGGCTCTCATGAAGAGGAGGAGGAGGAGGAGGATGAAGACGATGAGGATGATGAGGACAGTGTAACAACTGTGTATGAAACCGAAATCAAGTACAGACCTTTGTATATAGCAGCATTTACTGGTGACTGGGGGACAGCATTACGGATTCTGAGGGATGATCCTGGTGCTCGTACAGCCAAGATCACGGAGCATGGGGGTACGTTTTTACATGCTGCCTTCGGATTTTGTGAAGAGAAAAAAATCTTAAACAGCATCATAAGCTTAATAGATAAGAGTGATTTAGAAGCAACAGATAATGACGGACGTACTCCTCTGAGTTATGCTGTTTCGAGTGGAAATCTTACTGCTTTGAGAGTTCTTGGTGAGAAGAGGGCAGACTTACAACATTCGCTTCATATAAGTCGATTTGGTATACCAGCAGTGAACTATGCAGGAGCTATTGGTCTTAAGCAAATTGCTCTATATCTCTTCTCTAAGACAAATTTTAAGGATGATTCGAACTTCAGCTCTGCTCAAGCCTATTTTATCCTTTCTACTCTTATCTCATCTGATGTCATTGGTAAGTTCTCTTTATAAATTTGTTGGTTTGATTAGGTAGTATTGCTTTGATGTTGAACTCGTAGTTATAGACACGTAGAGATTGTTGGAACTTAGATTTAATAATCGTACTTGATCAAACCTCAGTTTACAAACTTTGAGATTGGAGTTTTTGAGGTGTTGCTCAAAATACTGTACTTTAGTCTTTAGGTTGGTAGTTTTACAGAAAATCGCATATTTTACCCACTGTGCCCCTATCTGACTTTGGTGATCGATAAGGTTGACTCTGACCAATATTTTCTCACAATATATAAAGCAAAATGGCTCACTAAAGTGGCTGCACCTCTTTCTCCTGTGAAGTAGTGGTCCTTCGATGCAGTTCTCGACGCAATTTTCATCTTGGGTCATTCGGAAACAACCTCTTACACAAGGGTAAGGTTGCGTACATTCGACACCCCCCCTTACCCCGCAATTTGCGGGAGCCATTGAGGCACTGGGGTAATGTTGTTGTTGTTGTTGTATACAAGAGTTGCAACTTTTTGAAAATGACGCCATGAAAATGGTTTTGTTATGGTAAAGCACATATGACAGATTTTACATTACACCCTTTGAACTTTTGAAGGAATTAGCGGGGAGGAGATTGGTTGGCCACCAAAGTCAGATGGGGACAATAAATTTAGGACGGATGTAGTATATTATAGATGTATAGGACTATAGGTAATGCCGTAATGACAACCTGGATTGTTAAAAGTGAGCTGATTTACTTGTTATTCATTGTCTTTCCCTGGCTAGGACCTGCATTATACGCATTAAAACAACGTGACACACTGGCGTTATTTGAATTCGGAGACGCATTTACGCTGCTCAATTGTTTGGCCAAAAGACCAAGGGCATTCCCTACTGGAACTCGTCTTGGAATATTTGAACGTCTGATTTATTCTTGTAAGTTAGTTCTCCATTTCATGTCGATTATACGTGCTAGTTTTCCTAAACCAATAGCAAAACTGATAAAGGTCTTACTAATCTGAAATTGTCTTTCTACCTGCAGTGATTTCAGTCAATAATAAAGATGAGTCGTTCTTGCATGACACAGGAAGTTCCGTAAAAGGTGACTTTGACAATCATGATTATCTCATCCAGTAGCAAGTTTTGAAATTTTTTTTCCTCGGATCATGAAGTTCTTATTATTGGCATAATAATCAAGATAATATCTACTTGCTCTGCATTTTCCTGATGGGATTAATTACCTATCGAGCTGCTACGTGATTTTAATGGTTGTTTGACAAGTCAGTAGTTGATTATAAGGATTAAGGAGTGTGCGTCTATGTTGATGCAGAAATGGTAGATGGTCATGAAGTGCTATTTCTGCGTAGGAACCTCATTAAAGCACTGGGTAAGTCCTAAGTAGTTGTTACGAGAAATTTTTTAATCCATGTAAAGAAAGTGTCTTCCTTTAGAAGAATGCTAGTGTTTCTGCAGTAACACTTGTGTTAGATCTAAATGACAGTTCAAAAAGTGAAGCGCATTCGAGATATGAAGCTAATGCACATACAAGCCTTGGAAATGTTGGATTTATTATGCAATCCTTTGGACAAAGATGAAAAGCAGTACAAGCGCTGTGTCAAGATAAAGAAGGCGGCAGCTCTAACGGCTGCAAAATGGGGTAACTATGAAGTTTTGAGAAAAATTTTAAGAACTTGTCCATCTGTAGTGAACATAAGGGCAGAGGATGGTCAAACTTTGTTTCATTTAGCTGCCTCACTTCGCCATGAAAAGATTTTGAGCCTCCTGTATGAGTTAGGTCCCTATAGAGACAGAGTGACGGCATTTGTGGACAACAATAGCAATAAACTTCTGCACAATGCAGCCAAGTTACCAGCTCCTGGTCGTCTGTTTGGGTTTGGTGCCGCGTCTCAAATGCAGCGGGAAATGCAATGGTTTAAGGTACCCCCCTTGGTTTTGGCTGTAAATCTTAAATCAAACAAGTATGTATTTTCTTGTAAAGACGGTACCAAGAAGGGGATAATCTCCTGCCCATAGCCTAGTGAGCTTGCATCCTAATTAAAAGCAGTGCGTCTTGCTTTAGACGGGCCTTTTTGGTCTGAAATAATAAGACGGAATTTTGTAACCATTTTACAGTTAAATGTGACCACTATTGAAAAACCAGTTACCATAAGCTGTAACACTGCCTATACCATTGTGGTTACATTTAACTATAAAATGGTCATATATGTCCGTCGGAAAATAAGACGAAAGTGTACGTCTGAAACAAGAATTTGTGAATTAAAAGAGGTACAAGAAGAGTGATGTATTTGTTGTATGAAACTTTGCCTCCATTATTTGGATATGTAGGCTGTGAAGAGCTTGACAAGGCCAAACGATCTACGATGGAAAAACAAAGATGGTGAAACCGCCAGGGAATTGTTCATGAAAGAGCACAAAGAACTACTAAAAGAAGCCGAGAGTTGGATGAGAGACACAGCACAATCATGCACAGTAGTGGCAGCACTCATTGCAACCATGGTGTTCACAGCCTCCTTCACTGTCCCAGGCGGGGACAGTCAAGACACTGGTATCCCGATTTTTTTAGGCACACCAGCTTTCGTTGTCTTTGCAATGTCGAGTGCTATGGCCCTCTTTTCCTCCATCACCTCGGTTTTAGCATTCACTGTGATCCTCACTGCATCCTACTTAGATGACGACTTTGTCGTATCCTTGCCCCTAAAGATGATAATGGGATTAGTGACCCTAACTTTTGCAGCAGCTTGTATGATGATCGCATTTTGTGCGACCATTCATATGGTATTATCTCAGCAAATCAAGTTGATTGTCGTCCCAGTTTCTTTGCTTGCGATTATCCCAATTCTGTTCTTTATATTCCTGCAATTACCGCTTCTTGTTGACATGTTTTCCACAACATTTGGGAACGCTCATCTTCCTTCACCGGATAACTCTTATTTGAGACGGCCGCTACCACCACCGCCTCTTGGTGTTGTAAACTGGCTTAGGGAATTGTTTCGTCGAGGAGTCAAGGCAATAACTTGTTTAGGAAACGGAAGGAAGCATTTGGCTAACTGATCCAGATAGACAATAAGGCACCATGTCGCCGCCAATTTATGTGTCCATTACAGTTTACAATGCGGAGGATTCAAACTTGTAATATGTTACCAATGTACAGAGGCAACAGAGCATGTATAAATTCATTTGTTACTTAAAACCCTACTGTTCATACTGAAAATGATACAAAGCCCTGTATAAATAGAGGTAAACTTCACACTTTTCTTGTGGATGTAAAGGGAGCGGGTTTTGATGCTGACAGAGTTCGAACCTAAGTCATGAGTACCACTTCTCACGGCTTTACTAACTAAGCTAGTTGACGTCTGCTAAACCTCGCTCTCTCTCTGGATGCCAAAAAATGTTCAAGAATAACCAACTCCTCACCAGGTGGCCGCAAAAGGGGTATGGCAGTACAGGACGGTAAGTCCATACGATAATATGCTTCATTGTCAAGTGCAATATTTCTGTCCTGTAAGGCTGTAACTCAAACGGAACCCGACAGGCACAGCAAGTCGCTAATAAAGATAAAAATATAACAAAAAAAAGTCCGAAGTGGCAAAGTTCTGAACTCGCTACTGTCGGACCGTCTTCCTGAGGTACTCTACCAGTTCCTGAGTTAGTAGCAAGTGATTAGAAAAAGACTTGGGAATGTGCAAGTCGTTTACTAGTAATTTTTTGATGAATTGATGAATTCGCGGGTCAGCAAAAAAAATTACTTTTCATTTTTTATATACCATAAGGTTGCCCGGAAGGGTGGAGTTTAGTGGTTAAAACTTGGGTGAAATAACCAGGAGACCCAGGTTCAAGCACAATGCAGCAAAGTTACCGGCTCCAAGTCGCTTGTTTGGTTTTGGCACAGCAACTCGAATGCAGCGGGAAATGCAATGGTTTAAGCCTTAAGGTAACAATGGTGTTCACAGCTGCATTCACTTTCCCAGGAGGGAACAGTCACGAGACAGGTATCCCGATATTCGTAGGCACACCGTCTTTCATTATCTTCACAATGTCAGTTGCTATGGCCCTCTTTTCTTCCATCACTTCAGTATTAGCATTCACAGTGATCCTCACTGCATCCTACTTAGATGACGACTTTGTCGTGTCCTTACCCCTGAAGATGATAATTGGATTAGTGAGCCTAATATTTGCAGCAGCTTTTATGATGCTCGCGTTTTGTGCGACCATTCATATAGTACTGTGTCACCAAATCAGTTTGATTGTTGTCCCAGTTTCTCTGCTTGCTATCATCCCAATTCTCTTCTTTATATTCCTGCAATTACCGCTTCTTGTTGACATGTTTTCCACAACATTTGGAAACGCGCATCTTACTTCACCGGAGAACTCTTACTTGAAACGGCCGTGTATTGCTAACTTCAACTGATATTACTCACATACACAACGACAATTTTATCAGTTGAAGTTAGCAATACTAAACATTACTCACATACACGGCCGTGTATTGCTAACTTCAACTCCCTAAATTGTCGTCGTGTATGTGAGTAATGTTTCAACTCGTGTCTAGTATTGCTAACATCAACTGATAAAAATTATGAGGCGCGTTATTCACTAGTTCTGAGTATAAATCATGTCTATATTGAAACTGCCCTTGTATTTCCGTTAATACACCAAAAAAAAAAAAAAAAAAAACACCGCGTCTGGTGTCTCTATGCCGGCTATTTCAATTCTGGGTGTCCACCCAGTAAACCTTGCCATCAAGATAACAAACATTTACACATGAAAACGGAAGTGTAAATAAAAATCAGATGAACTAACAGAGCATTAGCCAAAATACCAAGATTTGCACACCAATTTATTGACTGCTGAAAATTTCGCAACAGTCACTCTTGTAGGCGCGCGATCCAAAAGCCGAAAATAGGCTAGAAATCAGCTTTAAACAACTGGAAATCTGAAAAATCTCAGTAGTACTAGTAATGACTAAAAAAATCTAGCAAGTTCTCAGAAAAAAATCGAGTACAGTAGAACAGAATATAGATGGAGCAAAGGGGAGGAATATATCAATTTTGTTATTTTGGCATTCGATCAATGCTGTCTGATCATCGATTAATCGCCTAGATATTAGAGAAATTTTCATAATTTTACAACATCCTGTATGTTTGAGCTTTTCATGGCAGATTATAGGAGTATCAGATTGTATGTGCAGAGAAGATCAAATCATCATCCAAATTCTGCAATCTCACCACTGACTCCACGTGCCGTTTTAGAGCGTAATCCTCCTTCTGCAGCCTGCAAGTTTCAGGATGTCATCAATATAACTTAGTTTGTGAACCCGAATGCAGACATACTCGAAATGACCTGACTACAATGACACAACCCGTAATTTGACCTAAATGCCGTTTCCTGGGTTAAATAGTAAGGCTCAGGTTGAAAAAGCTCAATCAGACTCTGACCTAATCAGTGAACCAAGCATCTACCAGACTATTCTAAATACCTTGCAATCTCAGCACGCCGTCTAGCCTGTTCCGCAATCAGAGAATAATTCCTTCGCCTTTGTCGGCCTTCACCTTCGTACATGGATTGCGAGCCTTCTAAAGATCTTCGAGAAACTAGCCACCTTGCTTCCCTATCTTCCCTTCCATAATCTTTCTTGGAGGTGAATGCAGTCTGTTCAAATCACATCATTCATAGAGAAATAGGATTGGTTAATATAGCCGCGATCATGTCAAGCTATGAGCCTCGGGACTGTGACAAATTTTCCTCCTACCTTTCTGTTGTATACAAGATTCCAAGCTTCTCCGCTCAAAGCGTACTGAACCACGAACTTTATAATATCAAGAGGGAAATAGAAAACCAGGCTGTATAACCATATTACACCAGCCCACCGCCATCCAATCCCGCTGATTGAAGCGAAATTAATTTTTGCATAAACTGCTATCAAAGTGGCAACCTGCAGAATTTTGAGAGGATCAAATAGGAGAAAGATTTAATCAGGAGTGAAACTGCCATGAAATTTGCTTACCAGTTGCGCCACTACAAATGCAGACATCAACAGAATTCCGGGCCTCTCTAGAAATGACCAGCTCTGACTGCGAGTAACGAAAATGAGAGCCTGGCTGATGATGCTTACTTGCAGATATACAGCTGATGATACTTTTTCGGTATTTGAAGACAGAGAGCTCACACCAAAATGGTTCTAAAAGAGAACGAAAAGAAAAATATACATGAACATAGATTAGTTAAAACTTCTCAGAATTGCATTTTCGGAAGAGTTAAGTGATGAATAATATATTTTCTACATATTTTTTAAACTTCTGCCTTCTGTAACATAATTCTCCAAAAATTATACCAAAAATCAGTTTTTTTGGCAAAAAAACAAAACCGTATTCTGGCAAACATCAATCATAATAAAAGATAATATTTTCGCCAAAAACTGACTTTTGTCAGAGGGAAAGACGATTCATGATTGCTTTTCGCTGAAAAAAGTTGTTTATTTTGCGACAAGGCTTTTGTTAGAACTTTTGGAGAAAATGCTCAGAAAGATTTGTGTTTTTGTAAAAAAATTGCAGAAGGCAGGAGTTCTGAATTGATTCTGTCTTAATTATAGTATGAGAAATACCTCGAAGAATTCTGTCTCGTTTACAACCCAGTAAAATAACACAGTTACTAAGGCTAGATATGTGCCGATGACAATTCCAGTAGCGAATATCTCCTTTAACTTCCAGCTGTCAGGGCTCGGAGATGGTTTTACACGATCTTTTGAAATCGTCATGATGGTGCCTGCACCGAAAACATATTTACATGATTGTCTCTTCTAAGAAAATAGTTTACTTACTTGTCATGCTTTTGTCAGAAATAATTCAGGTGTCATTACCATCATTCAGAATGGCTATAATAAGCACCATGAAGGGCGGAAAGTCGTACTCCCAGATTAATGCCAGTAGCATGAAACCAAGCTGAGGCAAAACAAACATCTTTCCTCAGATTTTATCGTCCAGGGAAAATCATTAAACTTTTACTGACATAATTGCCATGTAAAGTGCAGAAATTTATCTACATACCACAATACGGATGGTTATGGAAACCGCGTATATCTGGGAAAAAAAAAATCAAACAATTAACAGCGCATAATTCACAATTGCTCAGCAACTGAAACCAAGAAACAGAAGGAAGAGTGACTAAACTGTATAGTTTTTCATTCTTTGGAATATAGACCGGCTAGTAAGGACAGCACTGACAATGACACTTAAGCCGGGTTCTGTTAAAACAAGATCAGCGGCACTTCTAGCAGCATCTGTGGCATCTGCCACGGCTATTCCAATATCTGCTTTCTTTAGAGCTGGAGCGTCATTCACACCATCTCCCGTCATTCCTACAACATGCTTCTTTTCTTGTAGAATTTTCACTATCTCATATTTATGTTCTGCACAACATCCAGCAATAACAGCATGAATAGAAGACCAAAGATATGATGACTACACGTCATAGAGTATCTCTCGAGTATAATGCCCTTTAATTAACTGTGGAATAACGCAGATTGTTGCATAGGACGGTCTCATCTACAGGACTAGCCCATTAACAATAAGACCGACCAAAAAAAAATCTTAGAATATATGAAATGCAATATAACTTCAGATTCATTTGCAGAGAGAACTACAACAAAATTAAACTATCTGCCAGCTGCATAAAAACTATCCTCGGACTAACTACATTTTGTTCACAATAGTTTTCATGTATCTTACTGACTAACCCGGAAAAACGCCAGCAAAGCCATCAGCCTGTTCGATGAGCTCATCTACAGGAAGGGATACATTTTCATCATTTTCATGTCCAAACAATGATGATGAGGGGTACATATTTGTGCCCATGCCAAGCCGTCGACCAGTCTCCTTTGCAATTGCCAGTTGATCACCTATTACCAGTGATGCACACACATAAAAAAATGAATTAAAGTAAAATTTCGACTTCAAAATTTTCCGTCTGTGTGAAGGCGTGCAGTTGTTCACAGACAAGCAAGTAACATTTTAATTGATTCAGTAGCTTAAATAGTTACTTCCATTAATTCTCTTTTTGAAAGTTTCGCTTCTCGATTTTGATAAGTACGAAGTACCTGTTATCATCTTAACACAAACTCCAAGGTTAAGAGCTCTACGGATGGTCTCAGCGCTATCATGTCTTGGGGGATCGAAGAGAGGCAACAATCCACAGAATGTCCAAGGGCCTCCATTACTAGCCTTTCTTTTCTCAGGGATATTCTGTGAAAGCAATTTTAACAAGTTTACTCTCCTTTTAAAATGCTTTAATGTACGAAATCAACCAGATTCACACTAAAGCGATATAGTTTAGAGTCAAATGACGCATTAAGTCATTGTTATGTAATCAAGCTCTAGATTCAGAAAAAACTCCGACAATGGATTTTTCAAAAGAGAACTTCCGAGTTTTTACTCTATACCTGCAATGCAACGGCTAATGATCTTAGTCCTCTTTCAGCAAAATTGTCAATTATACTATGGACTTCTCTAGCAATCGCGTTTTTCTCTTGGCACAAAGCAAGAATCTGGAAAACAAGAGGGAGCACACTGAATATCACAGGTGAGTTGCAGTATTCTGCTCCAGAACAATCTCATCTTTACTTCTCCGGTCTGGGGTATTCTTTAAAATCAGACCGTTGTGGTAAATTACTATTAGTTGCTCAAATCATAAATAACTTCAAACAAGATTTACGGAGATTTAAGGAGTTGCGTACCTGCTCAGGGGCGCCTTTACTGGCCCTATACCAGTTACCATCAGCATCAATGTAAGTGATAGCTGTACGTTTGTCGACAGGATTAAAAGGCAAGAAATGAACTTCCTCGATTTTTGCACGAGCCTAGAATCAAAAATGTAAACTGTAAATGGAGGTTTAGAGTTTTTTAGAAGAAAAAAAGAAAAACCATCCAAGAGGTTGATAGGTCTCAGAGTTCTGGCTATCATCTCATTACCTCCTTTGGATCACCAAGCATGTTAACTATAGCAGTATCAATGGCATCTTGATTTTCCAATCTCGAAGCTCTGGCCGCTAGTAAGATTATAGTATCTTTATCCATATCCTTGTTGAATACCTAGAACGGATTTATAATTGATGGTTGATGAACTACAATTACAAAACAAAAATTCTTAACAAGGGATTCTTGAAATTTGACTAAGCGCTATTGTGTACCTTGACGAGGCTCCTGTCAACAGTGAGTCGATTCAGGGTAAGAGTTCCGGTTTTGTCACTGCATAAAACATCCATTCCGGCCATTTCTTCTATCGCTGTCATGCGTTTTGTAATGGCACCCTGGAAAAAGGATAAATGTGACAGGGGATTAGGGCTTACGCTCGCATGAGAGTGTTTAACGGGTTATTTCTGACCAAGAATGGAAATTAGTGAATTCATTTGAACATCTCAAAAAGGATAAAGAAGTGAATTGACACGAGGAATGAAGGGATTTATTGCTAACTGAACAAACCTGTTGAGATAGTCGATGAGAACCAATTGCAAGTGTGACTGACAAAACTGTTGGCATGGCAATGGGGATTCCTCCAATCAACAGAACAAGAAGGTTGTTTATCCCTTTTCTGTAAGCGCGTTGTTGTACAGTGAACATAACTATGATTTCAATGATCAATCCAACAGCTATAGAGCAAATGCAAAAATTCCCAATGGAAGTAAGGACCTGCAACGCAGGCTGTGATCAATAATAAACTACAAAGCTATAGCCATGGAACATCGTAAAGCAGTAAACAGCATTACGCCTATGCTTCTACGGCTCTGGCCTTAGGCGGGGGTACCTTAGCCTGTTTTTAAAAAGCAAAGAGACGGTCTTCTATGAGAAACCAGTCCAATTATTTGTGTTTCCCATAATGAAGATTGTGTCGAGAACTGCATCAACTGACTCCTACTTCATAATATGACATACCTGCTGAAAATGTCCTACAACTTCAGTGCTGTCCACTAGGAATGCGGCCTTCCCAAGGAAAGAATGCACGCCAGTCGCTATTACAATAGCTTCTATTTCTCCTTGCTTACATATAGATCCTGAAAACACTTCATCACCAGTGTGTTTTGTGACCGGTAATGATTCCCCAGTAAGTGCGGACTGAGAGATAGAATTCAACAGTAACCATCAAACTGCGCACAACAATGGACAAAAACAAGAATATGCAAGTAACAAATTATCAGCAATTGTGCTTGCCTGGTCAATTTTTAAAGGGTCTCCTTCGAGCAAACGTGAATCTGCAGGAATGATGTCACCAAGCTTAATGCTAATTATATCTCCTGGAACTAATATAGCTGCATCTTGCTCCTGCCATTGCCCATCTCTGAGAACCTGTATATATATACAGAAGGAAAGTTTCTAATTTACGGTTCATGAAGGAATAAAAGAGGCCTGATCATATTCTAGGCTAATTGATTGGCTGTAATCTGTATACATGATGACTGATGGTGACAAAAAAATTCAAACAGGTGGCAATAAAACCTTTGCTTTTGGAGCTAAGCGTGCCATTAAGGCAGCAGCAGCATTTCCGGCATTATTTTCCTCTAGAAAGCTAATAGTTGAGTTTATGAAGAGTAAGCAGATGATGCCTGCAAAGTCCTGCCAGTCTGTTCCTTGATTCTGAAGTGCAGAAGAGAGAACCGTAAGAGGGGTAGAATAGTCGTAAGCAGAAAATCAGTTGTAAGACTGCAATGTTAAAAGCATAATTCAGCGTAATTATATATACTGGAAGAACTTACTCCTCCATTAGCAAGGATCAAGGCCATCAAAGCCGCTGCTTCCATAACCCAAGACAAAGGATTCCACATAAAACTAAGAAATTTCAAAAATTTATTTTCCTGCATCAATTCAATACATCATATCCTTAGAAGAACTTGTGACGGTTATAGAAGCACAACTAGCTAATGAAAAACTTAACCTAATACCATAATACATGATTCCTAGGCTACAAGAAACTAGAGTATGTTTTCCCCAATTTCTCTAGGATAATAAACTGCCAGAGTATATGCTATAGTTTCATACAGTAGTACACATTCAAGCTTCCATACATTTGCAGTAAAAAATTCATGACCTCAAAATAAATAGAATTTGATGGGAAAACGGAAAAGAAAAGAAAGCAGTTAACACCGTGGCAAGCTACTTCTCAGTTCTCATGCTTCTAAATGATTATTGACATAGAATGATAGAATAGAGCATCATACATACAAGCTATGGCCTATAAGAAGAGCTTACAGGCTTTTCTTCAAGTTTGTTTGGTCCAAAAATTGTCAAGCGAAATTCAGCATCCGCGCTTGTTAGCCCATTTTGTGAAGTTTTGAGTAATTCAAACACGTCTTCCAAAGGCAAACGTTCCTGATCATATGTAGTATAGTTTATGAGTACACATGATATAATACCGAAATTGGTAGTAAGTGTCTATAATTGTTTTGTACTCCCTATATCTTACCAAATCAATCCCATTTTGCTTGAATTCCTCGGGATTAAGTAAAGGCTCCTTCAGGTCTCCCGCCATGAATGACTACACAATCCGAAATCCTGCAAAACCATTCACAATAATGTGAATCTATTAACATGATTACTAGAACCGGTCACCTTGGAAGATTATACATGTTCTTTTATTTTCTTCTGTAGTCATTCAATTCTACTCTCCACGCTGGATGTCGATTTAGTTAGCGCGGTAAAGTAATATTAATCATACATGTGTTCTTGGTAAGATTGCTGAAAGTAACATTGTAAGACCTCCTATTTGTTACTGAGTAAAGCTAACTCCAGTTACCTCGGATACTCGTGTCCAACACTCGACACAGACATGAGTATGACATTCGTAACAGGAATAAATATAATAGTTGGGTCTCAACTATCACCTTTGGAGTTTGGTTGGGATGGTTCATCTATCATGGTATCAGAGCCCTTGTGACCAAAGGTTACGAGTTCAAATCCTGGCAGCCTCCAATAACTCATGAAGTGAAATTTCAGCACATGGTTTGGGGAGCATGTGCACTGACCACTCTTTAAGCTCAATGAGCATTCGAGTGAGGGGCGTAATAGGAATAAATATAATAGTTGAGCTTCAACCATCACCTTAGGGTTTGCGTTCAAAATAGTTCAAAATAGTTGAGACAGATATACACACACTCGTGTCAGATACCTCTAATCGAGTAACCTAAAGTTATCAATCAACGACACGAAAATGAGACTGTCTATCTGCATTCAGAGACAATCATCTAGTTTTAGAAATTGTTATAATTATCGAGTCAAACAAACAACTCTCATTTATAGTTTCGCAATTAACATTATGATCAAAATCAACATAATTAAGCACCCATCATTTCATAAATATCAAACATGCAATCACATCAACAACATTCATTCAATTTAAAAGGCAATTACATACGCAAAATCCCATTTTGGAAGATCACTAATTAAACATCATCTAAAAAGGGCAAAATCTCCCACAAAAATTAAACCAACTAATCAAAACCCAAATGGGTATAATAACTGAACACTTACTGACAATAGCAATTGAGCAAAAACCCGGAAATCGATTGTCGAAACGAGCACACAAACTCGAAAACAGCTTGATTTTGATAGCAGAAAAAAAAAACTGAGAAATTGGGAAAATAATTGAAGAAAAAGGTAACATCTTTTAAAGGGTTTTGATGGGGAAAATTATTGACTGGTTGGTGTAATAAATTCATTATGAATGAATGAATGAACTAATTATACAAATTGGGTATTTGATTGTAATTTGTGATTTATTGTTGAATTTGTCTGCGCTAATTGAAGGTATAAAAGAGGGGGAAATGGTGGGAAAATAGTTTGGGAAACTACCCTTCAAATCTCCAACTAACTACTGAATTCAAGAACTCGTGTAACCTAACGGTCTTTTCACTTGTTAGGGTTTTAATAATAATGTGAAAAATATAATAATATATATGGAAGGAGATTATGTGGTTGATTATCAAAAATTTGGTGTATGTTTATGCTTTTCTTGGCATTTTTTTTTGATAAGGTAGGAAAATTAGGTTGATCCTCTAGGTTGACCAATTTATCTCATCCTTTCGAATAAGTGAGGTAAGTTGAAGCCACCGGCTTTCAAACCACCTCGTCGAACAAAATGAATGTCTAATTTCACATCCTTGATAATATTAGAGATTTTCCAAGGGATTTGCCAAGTACTACGAAGTGAGTTAATAACACATAAATTATCATCTTTCACAATTATCTTTGAGATTCCTAACTGTTTAGCGGCTAAAACACCTTCTTTTAAAACGAGAGCTTCCGCAACAAGAATACTATTAGATCCGCACTTTTTTTGCTCCTAACACAAGAACTTTACCATTATGATCTCTTATATAATATCCTAAAGCAGCTTTATTGTCTTCTATTCTCGAACCGTCAAAATTTAGCTTTAGGAAATCGTTTCTAGGTTTCTTCCACCAGATTTCTTCCATACTAGAATTGATTCTAGTTGACTTGTCTTTTTCGGGATTGTTGAGATCCTTATGTCTAGTCTCATTCCAGATCTTAATGCTATTATTACATAAAATAATAATTTTGCTGATATTGAAATGAACATTGTTAAAGATAATGTCATTTCTATAAAATCATGAATTCCACCAAATAAAGATAATTTTAATGAAATCATCTTTTGAAATTAAATCTTTGAGATAATTAAGTTTCATAAGAAAACTTTGACTCGTAATATTATCATAATTTGACAAGAAATTGTTAAAGCTACTAATATTCATGTCTTGAATAACTGAACCAATCAAGGGACATTCGTAAAAGAAATAATCTTTGTTTTCAATATGATGGTTGCACAAAACACAATTCACTACTACAAAACTAGGCAACCACAACGGCTCTTTAACAACGCTTATTCACGAAAATTACGAAAAGACGTTGAATGGATTATTGTTTTTCCGCGCAATTTTACTAAACTTAATTACAATGGTTTTATTTTGTCACCCGTTGTTATTAGTTTTAACAACGGGTAAAAATTACATAACCGTTGTTAATATAAAAACTAATAACAACAGTTTACTTTGTAATACATTATAACCGTTGTTAATAATTTGGCTCAAAATTAGTGAAAAGTAATTACAACGGTTATATTAGAACCCGTTGTTAACACTTTTTAACAACAGTTGTCAAAGAAACCGTTGTTAATATATTATCTAATGACAACGGGTTTATGTGTAATAACCGTTGTCAATACTTTCAAGCAAATACCACAATATATACCACACAAACACAGATCAGCTACATCCACAAACACAAACACACAACCACACTCTTTCTCATCGTCTCTTTCTCATCGTCGCTTTATCATCTCCGTCACTGTTGTTGTCATCGTCTCTTTCTTTCTCTAATTATCAGGTATATATCTATCGCTTTATGGTTTTAGGTTTTGTCATCTCCGTCATTATTGTTATTTCTCTAATTATTTTATTTGCTGTGTTTTTCTCCGTCATTGTTCTTTCTCTAATTATTCGCTTAGTTTTTCTGCGTTTATTAGTAAAACAAATTAAATTAAATAAAACAAAGAAGATGATGATGGAGAGGATAGTAAACAAATCCACATTTAACATACATAAACTTAATTAATTGATATATATATACATAAACTTAATGCATTGCTAAAAATACATTTCTTAGATGTTCATTTAGGGATGCATTCTCTTCTATGAGAATCATCCTCTCCTTCTTTGCTATTTGGAGGTTTCGTTCCGCAGATGCAATATTTTCATATAGCTGCATTATCTGCGGCTCTAACTCCTGCACCAAGCCATGTTTCACTGCGGCTCTAACTCCTGCACCAAGCCAGATCTGAGCTTGCTCAAGGAAGAGTCTGTTCTTCCTCTCGATTTCCTGCAAGCGGCGTATGAAACTTTTGTTGTACTCAATCATAATGCATGTTAAACGAATGATATCATTCATTATTGAAGGAACTTTGGAGTTTATTAGGTTTTAAAGATTTAGGTTTGAAGTTTAAGGTGGAGATAGTGATATAATGGATTGGTTATTGAGATAGTGGAATGAATTTATAATTAGTATATGTGTCGTTTGAGTTATTTTTTAATTAATATGTTTAGGGTTTATTTGATGCTTAAATTAATACGAAGTATATTTTGTTTTGGAATTTATGCCATATCCATGCTTCAAATCTTATAACCCTTCGCATTCCATATATTGTGTCCTTTCATGCAGGGATTTTGGCAGTAATAATGCATCTAGTAATATATAATTAGTTGATGCAGGAGGGATTTTGGCAGTGCTTTGTATTTTTATTTTTTTTAAAAACAATAACAACGGTTATTTAAAAAAAACCGTTGTCTTTAGTTATAACAACGGTGTTTTCTATTGTAACCGTTGTTATAACTTTCCACCAAAAATTAGTCACTTTCCACAACGAATGACTCGTAACGACAACGATTTTTAACCGTTGTTAATAGTTTTCACAACGGGTTTCTTAAAAAAACCAACCGTTGTTAAAACCTTTAACAACAGATGCTTTAACAACGTCCACTTTTTTATATAGCAACGGTTTTAACCGTTGTTATACCCTATATCTGTAGTAGTGATTAGGTGGGACATTAATATGGCTTTTAAGAAATCTGTCTTTGGTTGGGAGTCCATCAACACAGGTTTTCCAAAGGAAAAATTTTAACTTTGGAGGAATATTCAATTTCCAAATCCAGTGAAATTCACATTTTTTCAAGACTTTGATCGAACAAACCTTGTGCTAACCATGTTGCTGTTTTGGTAGAAAAATTTCCATCTACGGACAACCCCCAAAGGAGGGTATCCGGAATATCCTTATGAGGCAGTGGAATGTTAATAATTTGATTAACAATATCGTTGTTTACTAAATTGGATAATTTACAAACATCCCATTATTTATCAGATGTTATGAAATCTTTAACCAAAAGATTAAGATCACGATTACTATCATCATCAACCATAGTGCTTGTAAGTGGGTGTGCAAAAACTCAATTATCAGACCAAAACTTAATGTTGCTACCATTACGGCATTACCTACTTGCCATCTCAAATTTTCTAAATAGAGTCCGAAGACTCATAAGTTTACGCCATAGCCAAGAAGAGACTGAATTAGGCTTATGATCAAATAGTGAACAATTTCTCAAGTATTTTTTAGTTACCACTTTGACCCTTATACTTTCCTTATCTATAAGAATTTTCCATAAAAGTTTTATTTAAAGAGCTTTATTAGCTGCTTCAGAAGATTTAATTCCTAAACCACCAAACAACTTTGGTAAACAAACTTTATGTCAACCAATCAAATTAAGAGAACTCTGGGAAGGATTTTTATTCCAAATAAAGTCTCTATTAATTTTATCTAGTCTATTATGGATCGATGAAGGAAGGAGGAAGCTTTGCATCTGAAAAGTTCCCTTTGCGGCTAAATTAGCATTGACAAAAACTAGTCTACCTGCTTGGGATAACGAATTTGCTTTCCATTTCGATAATTGAGTGCAAGAAGATTGAATAATGCTCTCGAAAGTACTTTTAGTCACTCTGCTATCAATTATAGGACATCCTAAGTACTTACCCAAATGAGCTTCCTCGTTCATATGAAGAATGCCTCTAAAGGATTCACGAAGAGAACGCTCAATATTCCTAGTGCATTGAAAAGTCGATTTGTCAAAATCAACAAATTGACCGGAAATCGTGCAGAATTTATTTAAAATAGACTTAATAGTTCTACAACTCTGGTTAGAAGCTTTAGCGAAAATGATAGTATCATCCGCAAAGGTGAGAAAAGGAATTTTCTCCACCCGAATCCAATTCTAATACCAATATATCATAATTTAAAATTAAATTTGATAAATACCGCTTAAATATGAAACAAAAACATAAAAATAATATTGTCAATGAAAAAACAACAAACTGAAGAACACATTTATCGCTGCTATTGCTCGAAGTAGTAATTAGTTACTCCCTCCACAAACCTATTTTCACCCCCATTTGCTTTATTGCGGTCTCCAAGACGACACTTTGACCGTGTTTTTCGAAGTCTATATGTTACTTTTTTTTCTTGAAATTTTTTTCGTGAAAGATTGTAAAGAATATTTATAATTATATTGAATGAATTATGTGAATTACAATGCAATGCTATTTATACAAGAGACGGAAACCCTACGCCTTGAAGCCTAAGTAAACTATCAATGAGAATATGGAAAATACAATATACAATAACTATATTTACGGAGATACATAATCTATTATGAAGACGGAATAATCTTCGTATTATTTACTTCCTTAACACGCTCCCGCAAGATGGACGGTCCAGAGACAAGGCCAATCTTGGAAAGCAACAGATGAAAACGAGTACGAGGTAAAGACTTGGTTAGAGCATCAGCTAACTGATCATCGCTAGAAATGTGTTGAACACGGAGAGAACCATTCTGAACCCGCTCACGAACAAAGTGAAACGAAAGAGCAAGATGCTTCATACGTGAATGGAAGACGGGGTTAGCAGAGTAGTTAGTCGCACTGAGATTGTCAGAGAAAATTACCGGAGAGGAGACAGAAGTGACACGGAGTTCCTGCAAGAGAGATTGTAGCCAAGCAAGCTCGGTAGTAGTGGCTGCAATGGCACGAAACTCAGATGCCGTAGAAGAGAGGGAGAGACTGTTGGGGCTGGTGTCCTTAACAGTTAGTGCAAGGACTTATAAATCTCTAAAAGGATCAAAGGGCATACTTTTGGTATTATTATCAGTTGATCCACGTTTATCAATAACGGTTGGCTTGCTAGATAAGTTTGACGTTATTGTCATACAGATGGCGGTGATCAACTGGTCCCTAAAAGTCACACCTATAGGATACGTTTGAGAGACGTGACAGTATGAAAATACAGTCATGTAGATGCCAAATTTGACTAACCAGTTAGTCTGAGTTATTTGACTAATAATTAGTCAAAATGTGATGTTGAGATATTTTATTTAATACGGATTAAATAAAAATGGCTAAGACGAATTAAGCGGTTAATTCGTAAAATTAAATATAAGCGATTTATATTTGATTAATGTATATTGAATAAATATAATTATACAATATCGTCTTTGTCGGACATGTATTAATGTTTCAACTAATCCGTATTATTAGTTGATGCTTTAAACCGATAACCGATGACGATTTATGATAAAACCGTGTCATATACATTTAGCGATTTACGAACCGGACCATGAGCTAATTCTAAAAGGAAGTGGAAGCCCACTTCCCAAGGCCCTCTCGGTTTGGCCGAATTAGAAGAACAAAAGGGAGCCTCTCCTCTTGTTTAACCTAATGGTCATTTGTGAAAAATAATTAGGGTTTTGATGAGTGCTTTCCTCTGAAAAACCTAGATCTCTCATCTAAGAAAACCTAACACAAATTCTCTCAATATTGCAAGGCAATTAGAGAATTCTCTTCTAGCACAAGGGCATAATCTCAGACGGTCTTGGGTGTTTCGATTAGGAGGAAATCTCTGTTGATTTCTGATCTTAGGCCAAATTCTCAAGGACCCGAGGTTGTTTCTTTATTCCTTATCGCTTCTATTGTTATTTCGTTTATGACTATAATTTGCATATTAAATTTACGTTATAGTCCTATAATTTAAGGGTATTATACGGATATTACCCCACAAGTGGTATCAGAGCGAGGCCACGTAAATTACAATTGTGTTTTATCAAACCGTTTTGTTTTGATCTTTTGTTGCTCACGATTTTGAGCCGTATAAATTTTTTTTTGGCCTTTTTGATGCTCTCGGTTTTTACAGCATTTAAAAAAAAAAAAATTTTCGTGGTACTGGTACTGTTCACGTACAGCAGTACAGAAAAAAAAAAAAGAAAAAAAAAAATGTTTTTTTTTTTTTTTTTTCGGGCCAATTTTGCATAAAACGTTTTTATGCTCTCGCTTGTTAGTGAAACGGTTCACCCACGTAAAATAAAGTTACTTTAAAACGATTTATTGTAACGGATTATCTCGGATTAAAATTAACTTGACTAAAGCGGTTTTGTCATGTAATTTTAATTATCTTTGGTGGTTTGGATAAAAATTTAACATAATTACGGAATTATGTCACGAATAAATTTTAATTTTAGTTGATGCATTTTAATTTATCGTTCTTGCTTAATTTGAATGCTTTTAATTACGTATTTATTTATTTTTGCAAACGGTTGTAACTTAGTGTGGCCTTAGTAGAACGTGTTACCGTAATGATGGAACACGGTCTTGGTTGTATTTTGAGATCTCGTATCTCCATTTTTATTTCTTTTAATTACAGTTTTTATTTAGAATGTAAATAGGTTTATATTTTGTAAATTTTAATTGTAATTTTGAGAAGACTAAAGAAGGAGACCGGATGCTCACTCCCGCTACATGGACAAAGATGGAACATCAAGACAAGCTTTTCGGGTCCAACGGTGGATTCCAAAGTTGTATTATGTTCTTTTTACTAGGATAGGCCACACTAGGAATTTTTTATTTACGTATTGCGTTCATTTATTTATTTTTCGTAACGATAATATGCATCATATTCCGCCTAAAAACCAAACCACCTAATTATTGCATGAAAACTGACACATATAGAGGTCACGAGTTAGTTTTCTTTGACATTCTCATGTCACATGATTTTAAGCCATCACCTAAATTAATTCATTCACGCAGACGCTAGTTATTTGTTCACTTAATATGAATTATAATTTAGTTGATGGGATCTTCCTCGTATAAACAAAAATTGAGAATAGTCTTTATAGGTCAAACTCCAATGAGTCCCTTCTTCGTCGGTAGGCATAATATGACCCCTTCTACGTCGGGTAAGTTGGAACCGATTGACCTATTTTATCTCAACACTATGGTCACTCGTACGATCCTGTGATTATGGTGGACTATAGATAGGATTTACAGAAATCTATCGACCAAGAGTTCTTACGGAAGAATTAGCTAAACAGTTGGCTTATCAATTTACAGAAATTGATTCTTGGGATCACTTGTATCATTCTTGAGGGAGATCAATAATACAAGTGCAATGAGTCTACACGATTAAAATGAATTTTAATAGACTTAAATCACCTCGATGAGTTGCTTATTTCGTTTTTGTTTTTCTCTCTTTTTCAGTGTAGATCACGAACTTTTAAACTGCTAATAACAAATGGCTGGTTCTACTGATAACCCAATGCCAAGTGCCACATTGGACCGTGAGTCCCGGCTTCGGATCTTCATGAATCGATGAATCGCCTACTCGATCAAGAATGATGGATCAAACTTCGCGGACCGGGAGGCGGCATTACGGAATGCCGCCGCCGCCGACGGAAGCCCAAATATCTATTAGAGCCCCTCCCGCAAACCCAGGTCCCACGGCTAGAGTCTTTTGAAATCACCAAGTTTAATGATTTCGTATGGAAGCGGTCCGATTAAAAACGTACTCATTTTTGCAATGGAATCCAATTTGCAGAAACGCTTCATAGCCCATGGTGCAAACAAGATTTTCACCATGCTCACTAAGGAATTCTCGAAAGCACCGAGAATCGTGACCTATGAGCATACCACTCGCTTCTTTGATGCGAGACTCCAGAAGGGCCAACCGGTTAGCCCACACATTCTCAGCATGATTGAGAATGTCGAGAAGCTGGAGACCTTTGATTGTAACATCAGCGAGAACATTGTTATCGACCGCATGCTTCATTCACTCCACGATGGTTTTTCGCAATTTAGAGCGAATTACTATATGAATGATTTGAAGAAAACCCCACATGAACTGCACTCCCTTCTCGTACAGACCGAGAAGGACATGAAGTTCAGTGGGAGCTCGAAACAGGATGTTCTCGTTGTGACAAACAAAGGGAAAGGTAAGGGCAAAGCTCAGGCAAACCTAGCAGTAGGTAAACCGAAGCTCAAGAAGTCGGGTTCAGGTAAAAGTGGGCCTGGTGAGTCGAGCACCTCATCAGGAATGACAAAGAGCAAGAATGAAAACATGGAATGCCATCATTGCCACAAGACTGGGCATTGGAGGCGTACATGTCCTGTTTACCATGAGGACATTAAGGCAGGTCGCGTTAAACCTGTTGGTATGTTTTCATCCTCTTCTACTTTTATTCATATGATTGAGATTAACCACGCAAGTTACGGAACTTGGGTACTAGATACTGGTTGTGGTTCTCTTCTGTGTAATCATGTGCAGGGGCTCCGGAACATCGAACCCCTCGTAAAGGGTGAGGTGGACCTGCGTGTTGGGAATGGAGCAAGAGTGGCTGCCGTCTCAAAGGGGACATATGTGATCCAGCTTCCTAGCGGATTTGAGTTGTCATTATATGACTGCTATTATGTACCCAGTCTTTCTAAGAACATTATTTCAGTTTCTGCACTTGACAAACTTGGATTTTCATTTGTAATAGAGAATAATACTTGCATTTTCTCATTACACGATATGATTTATGGCAAGGCAGTCTCCATGAACGGAATTTATGTTTTAGATCAGACCACCGAAATATTACACGTAATGAATAAAAAGTTAAAGGTTGGTGACAAAGATCAAACGTATCTATGGCACTGCCGTATGGGACACATTAATGAGAAACGCGTAAAACAGCTCATCAAAAATGGAGCTATCTCGGCCTTTGATTTTCAATCATTTGGCACGTGTGAATCATGTCTCATCGGTAAGATGACTCGGATTTCCTTCAAAGGTGTTGGAATGCGCGCTGACCTATTAGGACTCATACACACGGATGTATGTGGACCTATGTCAATCACCGCACGAGAAGGCTATAGGTATTTCATCACTTTCACGGATGATTTAAGTAGATATGGCTATGTCTACTTAATGAAACACAAAAGTGAATCCTTTGAGAAATTCAAGGAATACCAAAATAGGGTACAGAACCTATTAGGTAGAAAGATTAAAACACTACGTTCAGATCGTGGTGGCGAGTATCTTTCTCACGAGTTTGATCAACACCTAAAGGACTGGGATTGCCTTACGCTTAACTCCACCCGGAACACCTCAAATTGAATGGTGTGTCCGAACGGAGAAATCGAACACTACTTGATATGGTTCGATCCATGATGAGTCACACGATATTACCCGATTCATTATGGGGTTATGCTCTTCTGGTCACCGCTCTAATACTTAACCAAGTCCGTCTAAAGCTGTTGACAAGACTCCATATGAACTATGGAAGGGAACGGTCCCTAACTTGTCCTTTATACGGGTTTGGGGCTGCGAGGCTTATGTCAAGTGGAGACACGAGGATAAGCTCGGCCCGCGATCGGTCAAGACGTACTTTATAGGTTATCCTAAAGGAACGCTTGGTCATTACTTTTATTCGCCAACCGAACAACGTGTTTTTGTTGCGGCTAGTGCGACATTCTTAGAGAAGGAATTTCTCGAGAATGCAAAGAGTGATAGAACCTTCGACCTGTCGGAGATTCCAGAACCAAGTACCGAGCAACTATTGGAGGAACCTATTCCTTCAATCCCTATGCGGTTAACATTCCCGAGGAACCTAGGAGGTCGGGAAGAGTCTCTATTCCTCCGGACAGATACATTGGTATGGTCGAGGAACATGACATAGATGACGTTCTACTCTTAACGAGTAGTGAGCCCGCAACCTATAAAGGTGCCATGACTAGTTCTGACTCAAAGCTATGGCTTGAGGCCATGCAATCCGAGATGGACTCTATGTATGAGAACAACGTGTGGGATCTTGTTGACTTACCTGCTAAGGTTCGTCCCCTTCAATGCAAATGGCTTTACAAGATAAAGCATTCTGTGGAAGGTCAACAAGATATCTATAAAGCACGACTAGTTGCTAAAGGTTTCACCCAAGTGCCAGGTTTGCACTACGATGAAATTTTCGCACCCGTAGTCATGTTGCGTTCCATTCGGATTATCTTAGCGATTGCCGCTTTTCATGACTATGAAATTTGGCAAATGGATGTGAAAACCGCCTTCTTAAACGGCTTTTTGGAGGAAGAGTTGTACATGGTACAACCCGAAGGTTTCATCGATCCAGAACATCCTAAGAAAGTGTGCAAGCTTAAGCGTTCCATTTATGGACTTAAGCAAGCATCAAGGAGTTGGAATCATCGCTTCGACCAAGTGATTAAAGAAAATGGATTTACTCGATCGGTCGAGGAACCATGTCTTTATATCAAGTCGAGTGGGAGCAAGATTGTCTTCCTAATATTGTATGTCGATGACATACTCCTGATTGGGAATGACATACCTCTCTTAACTTCGGTGAAAGTATGGTTGAAAAACCATTTCCAGATGAAAGATCCGGGAGAGGCACAGAATTCTAGGCATCCGTATCTATCGAGATAGATCACGACGGATGCTATCTCTCGATCGAGTCTTACATAGACAAAGTCCTAGAGAGATTCAAAGATGACTAACTCCAAGAAGGGGTTCCTTCCTATGGCTCCAGGGGTGAATTTGAGCAAGTCTTAGGCACCAGAGACACCGGAAGAGAAAGAGCGCATGACACGGATTCCTTATGCCTCGGCTATAGGATCAATCATGTATGCCATGATATGAACACGTCCGGACGTGGCATATGCATTGAGTATGACAAGTCGATTCCAACAAAGATCCAGTGAATCACATTGGCTGGCTCATCAAGAACATTCTTAAGTACCTACTGAGGACTAAAGATTGGGCATTGACTTATGGAGGCCCTCAAAAGCTATGCGCAACCGGTTACGCAGATGCTATCTTCCAAACGGATCGAGATGACTCGAAATCTCGATCGATTCGTTTTTACTCTTAATGGCGCTGCGGTCACCGGAAGAGTTCGAAACAAATCAAATTACATGTGAGATTCTACGACCGAGTCCGAGTACTATGCCGCGTCTGAAGCTACAAAGGAAGCGATATGGATGCGTCAATTCTTACATGGACTATCTGTAGTGCCTAGTTCGAATGACCCGATCACCATCTATTGTGACAATAGTGGTGCCATCTTCCAAGCTAAGGAGCCAAAGTCTAGCAACAAGTCTAGACATGTACAACGGAAAGCTCATCTAATCCGGGATTACGTGGAGCAAAAGGAAGTAGTGATAGAAAAGATTGCTACAGATGATAACATAGCAGATCCTCTCACTAAACCATTACGACAAGATAAGCATGAAGGTCACGTTAATTCCATGGGAATTAAACGTGTTCCTAAGTTGTAGTACTCTTTTATGGATTAGATTCATTCCCTTTTGTACTCTATACAACATCATCGTTTTGATATTTATATAAATTCTGTTTTTCATGTGGAATTGTACGACAATTTTGAACACCACAAAGTGAACTGAACAAACATTATATTTTTAGTCCTTAATTGCCCACATGAGCTGATAACTCTGGCAATTATTTTGTGACGTTGGTTGATGGTGGGTTCAACGAGCCATAAGTCAACCGGTTTACTGACCAATCACAGAGGCGATTTATACGGATATTTCTTAGGACACAATTGTGATATCGACGTGGAGTCCTAAATGTTTTATAACATTCAGTGCCCGGTCGTGGATAGGACCTCCATGGTGATCCTAAGAGTCGATTCTTTTGACTATCGACTGTCTCTTGAGACTAAGGCAGATTTTGGGTGACTTTGGTTTCTTTCTCACGGTCATCCGTAACAGGGGGCCAAGTAGATTGTTTCTGGGTCATTTCATGCTGTGCTTAGATCGGAAGGAGTTCGAGTTGAAGGAAATATTCAGCCTTTATCAGGTACTCGATATTTCTCGGGGCCACTCGAGGAGTCAGAATCGAAATGCATGGCCATGCTCGGATACGGATTCGTTTTATCAGTTAAGTTACTCTCTAGTCGGGAAACCACTCTTGATACGGATCGATTGTAAAATACGACCTTTGCGGATCCGGATCTGCAAATTGTTTTACATTGAGTGGGAGAAATTTTAAATGAATATGAGAATCGGTTATCGCACATACACTTGTACGGACAAGTGGGAGTTTGTTGGAGCTTGTGTCCTCCAGTTAGTGCGGATAACGTCATTGCACATACACTTGTACGGACAAGTGGGAGCTTGTTGGGGCTGGTGTCCTTAACAGTTAGTGCAAGGACTTATAAATCTCTAAAAGGATCAAAGGGCATACTTTTGGTATTATTATCAGTTGATCCACGTTTATCAATAACGGTTGGCTTGCTAGATAAGTTTGACGTTATTGTCATACAGATGGCGGTGATCAACTGGTCCCTAAAAGTCACACCTATAGGATACGTTTGAGAGACGTGACAGATGAAAATACAGTCATGTAGATGCCAAATTTGACTAACCAGTTAGTCTGAGTTATTTGACTAATAATTAGTCAAAATGTGATGTTGAGATATTTTATTTAATACGGATTAAATAAAAATGGCTAAGACGAATTAAGCGGTTAATTCGTAAAATTAAATATAAGCGATTTATATTTGATTAATGTATATTGAATAAATATAATTATACAATATCGTCTTTGTCGGACATGTATTAATGTTTCAACTAATCCGTATTATTAGTTGATGCTTTAAACCGATAACCGATGACGATTTATGATAAAACCGTGTCATATACATTTAGCGATTTACGAACCGGACCATGAGCTAATTCTAAAAGGAAGTGGAAGCCCACTTCCCAAGGCCCTCTCGGTTTGGCCGAATTAGAAGAACAAAAGGGAGCCTCTCCTCTTGTTTAACCTAATGGTCATTTGTGAAAAATAATTAGGGTTTTGATGAGTGCTTTCCTCTGAAAAACCTAGATCTCTCATCTAAGAAAACCTAACACAAATTCTCTCAATATTGCAAGGCAATTAGAGAATTCTCTTCTAGCACAAGGGCATAATCTCAGACGGTCTTGGGTGTTTCGATTAGGAGGAAATCTCTGTTGATTTCTGATCTTAGGCCAAATTCTCAAGGACCCGAGGTTGTTTCTTTATTCCTTATCGCTTCTATTGTTATTTCGTTTATGACTATAATTTGC